>NW_005187624.1:54172-73691 GCF_000239375.1 Pundamilia nyererei | reverse complement strand
TATATATGTTTTTTTAAAGCATTTTAATATAGGCATAAGCATTCCAATACACCAATTAAATTTGCACTCCAAAACATTTCCACTTTCTCACCTCCACCTTCTCTGCACATACTGGATATGCAGGATCCACTGGCACTTGACACTTCTCGTTGGACCCTGTGGGGTAACATATTAACCGTCAAACTTTTTTTTTCCTTTTTATGGCACTTTTGAATGCACCATTATTCTTTAATTCCTGCATCAGTAACAAAACGTATACTGTTGAGTCACCTCAACTCGGCTAATGAAGAACAGCGGACAATAACTTTGATATACAACCTCTTGACTGAAATGTGCACAGTGAGTAGCAGCCATCAGCACAATGTATAGTGCTGCCATGCCTGTATGAGGTATTAGACTAGTGCTCTCAGAGACCCTTTCCCGTAAACCCCCCACCATCTCTAGCCCATGTCAATCAACTGGAATGAATGCACTCACGCACACCTGACACACCTGCCTCCTACCAAACATTCCCATTTACCATGCTGGCCTTGCCAAAGTACACAGTCCTTAACTGTGTAAAACAACCTAGTAAAAAGGGAAAGAGAGAAGAAAACTTGTAGGCTGAGCTGAAGCATGAGCACCTAAAAACAGTGTTATGCTATACGAGCACAGCAGAAAGAAAAAAAAACCTTCTGCAAAAACAGGAGTATGGGCAGACAAGTTGGTGAAAGGACTCCTGGGTAATTCAGACATATTTTATGAGTGTGAGGTAATGTAGGAGGGAGAGGGTGAGGGGCGAATAGGCTGGTATTGGAGGGAAGTATGTGCCTCTGAATATGCGGGTGGCACATGTGGACATGCATGTCCACAGAAGTGTGTCTACAAGCATATCCATGTGATGGTGTCTGTGTGGCCTAAACTATATGAATTCTACTTTTTGAATCATACTTACCCATCCCCAGCACTCACATACCCATACAATCTTTCGCGTGCTAACTGGCGTGCGTAACCCGACTCTCACCTGACACCTCACAGGAGGGTCGTAACGTAAACTTTTTTCCCTCCCCATGCCCAGTGGATTGGTGCTGGCTATGTGGGACTTGTTAAACTTCTATTCAAGGACTTCATCCCCCATAACCACCTGCACACACACTGACCTGTAGACCCACCATTCACACCTTCTATTATCACAGCTTGTTAATTTCACTGTGTGGTTAACCTTTTCTAAGGCTGTGAACCATACATTTGGCTCAGAGGATCACTGTACCAATACAGGCACCCACAGAGAGGTAAGTAACCAGCCAATTATTGGGATTTTTTTTAAATTTAGTATAGCCAAAGCACAGTTTAATTTAAAAAAGTATAATTCTTATTGGATCTTGAACAATGGAGTGCTTCTAATGAAGGGAACTCTAAAATTAAGTTAAACTAGGAAAGATTTATATGCCCGACCTCTCAGTGAGACCCAGTCAGCCAAATTTAATCTCCTCAAATTTGGTTTTGGAAAACTTGAACTAACTAATAATTTGATTATATGTAAATTTCCATGTCATTTTGTTTCATAGTTAAATTGTTAAATTTAATGGAATCTGATAAAATTTAATATACTTGATTGTTATACTGAAAATATTATACTGAATATATTTTTAATAATTTGAACTTGAAAAAATACACCTTTGATTTTACATATTTCAGTTGCAAAGAATCTTTATATATACAGGATATACAGTTGTATACTGACAATTTACAAATTCTGAATGGAAAAAATGGTAATATAAAAAATGGCAATTCACTTTTTGCAAATTTTAAATTGAAGTTAAGTAACTATAACTTTGGGTTGTGCAAAAGTTTCGGCATCCCATTAAGTCATCTGTTTTGTATCAAGCTAAAAGTCTGTCTTTATTTTGTCTGCAATGTCCTGCGGATAACTATAACTCCTGAAATAGTTTTAGGTGGTCTTGTATATGTTTAAAATTCCCCTGCAGATTTTCAATAATGTTGAAGTCAGAGAACAGTGGGAGTCATTCGAAAAGCTTGAGCTCGCACTCCTTTGAGATTTGCAAGGTGTTATTTTATCAAATTCCTATGGCTTTCTTGGCCAAATGGCACAATTTAGCATTTATTTGTCCCTCAAAGAAGTCTTTTATATCCAGACATTGCTTTACGTTGTTCACACAAGGACTTTTATGATGAGGCTACATGTAGAAGCTGTTAGTGCAGCAGATAAGAGAAGTTCTTTCAAAAGAGGACACACGAGCCACCGTCTGTGTTTGTTTCTATTCAGTCACTGATTTGAAAAAACCCAGTAGTAACTTGAATTTTTTTGAATTCTAAAATTGTTCGATTTGGCCATCGTAAGTGTTTTTTCCTTTCCCTGTTTAGTGCATAGTCAATTGACAGTAACACTTTATAATACAGCCCATAACTAAGGGCACAATTTTCCTGTAATTAAATAGGATTTCAATGTGTTTAATTGAAATTACAGTGTAAATATATTTATCTACAAATAATCAAAGGTAGGCAAAGTTAAGCCACTCTATATTTACCGAATACTTTTGTTGAAAGAAGGAGAAATATTGTTTATTTTTCCGCAATGTTACCAATGAATAACGTAATACTTAAGGTTACTGACAGTATCATTATTTCTTTGTTTCCTGTAAAAACCTGACTTTTTACCTCCTTCTTCTAGTGAAACTGCCTTTAAGTAGTTTTAGGCAAATATAATTGCAATTCCAAATAAAATACATTATAAAGCCATTTAATTACAGCGGAATTACCCCCTTAGTTGTGGGCTGCATTGTAAAGTGTTACCCACTTTTTTACTCTCAACTAGCATGCAAAGAACTCTATGAGCTGCATCCATAGATAGGTTTTTAGCACTCATGGACATATGCAAACCCGATGGAGCCATTACAGGGTGCTTGGAGTTTAGTACCTTACCCAAGGATACTCTGATGTAGAGATGCGGGAGCTGGGGATCAAATTACTGACCTCCTAAATTGGCAGACAGCTTTTGAAGTGTGTAGGTGATGATTGGCTAATGAGGAGATGTGTCTGAAACAAAAAGCATTATCTGCTCTACAAAAATAAAATAAAAAATAAAATGTGTGAGTAACTTCAGACTTGTACAACTGACTTCTAATTCTTGACACGTATGATTTGACACTAGGACGATTCAAAAACACTGACAACTGCCAGCACAACCCCTCAGCCTCCTAGTAGACACACCTGTGCTGTGAATATTTGAATGAAATTTAAAATATTCACAAGATTTTCAGAAAACTTCTACTGACCTTGAGGTCAAGGTCACTGAGATTCGAACTCATCCAAGATTTTTAGTAGATACCCCTATGGTATAAATTTGAAACTCATACGTTGTCTCATTCTGAAGTTATGACATTCACATAGTTAGGTGTCCACGCCAGCTAAACCTTCTCACAGCCCCTATGCATATGACTGAATATGACAGGGTTTACTTTGTCTTTTGGTTCAGCAGATAGAGTTTCTTCCAGAAGTTTTTTTCCCCAGATCTCATCTTGACTACCACAACTCCCTCATTTTAATTCCTACAGAAACTGCAAGCTGGAATTGTTTTTTAGCTGCTTAGAGCGACTTTTGGTCAGAACAAGGTTTAGAGTCAGCAAATTTGCTCATTGTAGCTTTGAAGCTGTAGTGAGCAGAAAATTCCTAATCACAATTTTTGATGTGTTTACATTTGAAGAAAGATTTATTTTTAATGTCTGTTTGTTATTGTAGGGGTTGTATTCCCTTTATTTTTACTTCAATAATTACCACTAAAGCAAATATTATTTGCTCATGGGTGCCCAAACCATTGCGTACAAGTTTACAATTTCCACCCACAGGAAATAACAAATCCAAACTGAACAATGAAATACAAAACTGTCTCTTGAAGTCAAGAAAAAAGTGAGCACATATGGTAAGTCTATTCCTGTATTATCGTTTTAGTTTAAGAGAATCGAGGTTGATCATTGTAAACACAATGTAAACCATGTTAAGTCATTTAAGAAATATTGGAAGTGATAAAAGCCTGGACTTCACCTGTGTGTGATCTACGGCTAACAAGTGGTGTTGGAGCTTCAGCCTGATGGTGGTGCTGGTGGTGACGGCTGAGCTGATCAAGCCTCTGTGATACTCTTTTCAGCTCTCTTTCTACTAAACGAGCCAAACCTTGCTGGTCCTGTCTGAAGCTGGGAAAAAGCAGAAACCCATGTGTGACCACAAAAATGCACTATAAGTCATATCTATATTTAAAAATACTGAGCTCCACAAATCAATACCTTTGCAGCAGCAAAGTGAGATCATTTCTGGTCAGCTTGGAGCCATCTTTCTCTCTGCTCAGCCTCTGTACCTGAGTATTCAAAGCCTCCAAGCGAAGAGCCAGGTTACGAAAGCTAAGCCCACGCTGACCTGTAATTTAAAGTATACGCATAGAGTATGTCACATGTTGTAATCTAGAAGTGGTGTTATTAAGTCTAAAATGAATATTATTAGTCTATTAAATAAAGGTATTCATAAAAACACACTCTTTCACTACAAAGAGCACTATTGCATTTTATTTGACTAAACTTATTTGCTCAAACCTTGTCCCATAAACCCCAAGAAATAGCAAACTCAGTGGGTTAAAATGTGACTTTAAGGTTTCCTGACTGAGCAACAATGAATGATGAACCAGGAGGGAGACCAGTCTATTTAGCGAATGCTAGCACATTCTTTATTAGAGGTCACGCTAGTTCAAAATACTGACCTCACGTGCTTTAGAAAAGGCTCTTTAGCGTTCCAGTTTGCCGGTTGGACTTGAAGCAGACTGGGTTTGAGTCCCGCCCACAGCCCTTTGCTGCATGTTTTCAAACTCTCTTACTCTGCTGTCCTGTCTTTCTTCACTATCGCTATCTAATAAATCAAAAATTTAAATAAACAACAATAATAATAATAATCAAGCAAAAAGAAAAGTCTCTGAGGTGATATACAGTCATGGTTAGGAGTTTACATCCCCACCTCATGGGCATGAATTTTGGACTTTTAATGATTTCTTTGAACTTTTCTTTTTCAAGGGTAGATATGATTGAGTAGCACAAACTGTTACTGACTTAAATGTTGAATTTTCTTTGATCGTCAAAGTATACATAAAGACCCACATACAACCCCACTAATAGTTGGTTAAATTTCCCATAGCAAGTTCCACCTCGAGCAGATATTTATGGCATAATTAGTTCACTCTGCAAGGCAGAATTATTATAGTTGATTTGAATTGTTTGGTTTCCTGAAATGGATCCAGCTTTTAAGTGTTGTCCACAAATTTTTAACAGGGGTGAATTCGGCGCTTTGGAAACACCATTCCAGCAGCTTAATGTTATCCTTCTTTAGCCGTTCCAGAACCAGTTTTGTTGTGTGTCTGGCATCATTGTCCTGTTGGAACACCCACTTGTGTTTCTATGTGCTCCAATCTTCTAACTGTTGATGTGAGGTGTAGTTGAAGAATCTGGAAGTAGTCCTCTTTTTTTAACTGCTCCATCCACTTCGTGCAATGCACCAGTACCACTGGCAGCAAAACAGCCCCGAAGCACCGCGCTACCACCATCATGCTGGACAGTTGCTGTAGTGTTCTTAAATTTGAAAACCTCACCTTTATACCTTCAAACATACCTCATGTCATTGTGACCACTAGCTCAATTTTTTGACTTGTTTGACCATCAAACTTTTCTACAGGAGGCTTGTCCCCGTAGGCAGACGCAAACTTCAGTCGAGGTCAGTGGTGTTGATTTTTTGGTCTGCACCTTCTCAGTAAGATTCATTTCAGTGTTGACGGTGACGCTGGTGTTCCAGCAGTTTCCCATTCATGGCAGACTTGAACCTTCCTGGTTCATGGGGTTTTCCTAACTATCTTAACCGATTTCCTCTCATCTAAGGGTGACAGTTTGAGTCTTCCTCCAGACCTTTGCAAAGTGGTGACACATCTGAATAACTTGTGCTTACGTATAACTGTCTGAATTATGACCTTGGAATCCGCAGTTGTTTAGAAATGGCTCCAACTTGTATAAATCTACAATTCTGTTTCTTAGCTCTTCACCAAGTTCCTTGGACTTTCCCAAAGTTCTGAGTATTGGTCAATCCAGTGAGGGCTGGTGAATAAATCCTTTCTATGCTTGCAAAGAAACACTACCAGTTGTAGTCCACCATGATCGCTAATGAGAAGTTAATAGGCCTTGGCCCAGTGAAGTTAAAAGACACTGTAGAACCGTAAACCTATTAAAAGATTTGTGCAAATTTATAATAGTCCTTCTGACAGTTGTAGACTTCTCACCACAACTGTACACATACATGAAAAAAGAGGTCAGTTGCCCTACGTCACCATACATACATCTTGCTAGTTGACCAAAGGAGGTAGGTTACAGTGATATTTTTAACACTGACTATTATGACAAGTTAAACAAGAACCCTCTACTTCTTGAGTTTGGGCATGTGGACTGAATATATAGTAACTGGGTGACCTAAAGCAGCATTTTTCATTGTCAGAACCTCAGTTAGACAGCCCTCTAACTGTGAAAATAGCGACTGTATGTTGCCATAAATACTGATGATGATGCTTAAAGAGTTCAGAGTGAAACAGCGTAATATATTGAGGATGTCTTGACCAAACAAAAATTCTATTCACAAAGAGCATTTTAAAATAGTTTTGCTGGCATTGAGCATCAAATATTGAGTGCTACACTGGCTTTAACGTGTGATGCACAGAGAAAATCATAATGTCATTTCATCTTTGTTTGCTCAGCTGATTGTCAACATGTTATTACTGGCCTGCCAGGGCTCCTTTGGGTGCAGAGACAATGAGAGAGGACATGGGACCCTGCAATAACTTACAAACTAACTGCATGACTGTAATAGTTCAAAGCTTGTAAAGATTGTGCAGCTAGTAAAATCATGTGTTTCTGTATGTTTACATGTCTGCAACCTTTACTTTGAAGTTGCAGACGTAGAAAATAGAAAATGTTTCAAATCAAATTCAAATCATTCCTCATTTGTGTTTTCTTTTTCTTTTTTTTTCATATATTTGTCACAGTTACATGTTACAAATCCTTAAACAAATTCTTATAATAGACAAAGATAACCGGAATAAATACAAAATGCAGTTTCTAAATGATGATTTCATTTATTATGAGAAAAAAGTTATCCAAACCGACCTGGCGTATGTGAAAAAGTAGTTGGCAGCTAAACCTAATAATTGGTTGTGTCAACCTTGGCAGCAAGAAGTACAATCAAGCCTTTGTGATAACAGACAAATACTCTTTTACTACACTGAAAAAGAATTTTGGCCCATTCTTTTGTGCAGAATTGTTTTAATTTAGCCACAGTGGAGGGTTTTTAGGCCTGTTGTCATCGTACTAACGTATCTTACTGGGGTTGAAGTACAGAATTGACTGGGTCTCTCCATTAGCCAATCAGAGGTGCACTTGCATATGATCATTGTCCTGCTGCTTAACCCAAGTGCCACTGAGCTCAAAGGCAAAAACTGCTCCCCAGACGTTGTCTTTCAGGATTTCCTGGTAGATAGCAGAATTGATGGTTCAATCAATTATGTGCATCAAAAATAAGCCTCTGCGAGATAAGCAGTTCAGAAGGTTGGATCTAAGAGTTCACACTTGGAAATTGGAGCAGAGATGCCAAAGGGATCAAACGCTGGGTCAGAGGCTCACTGGATTTTATTCCTTGTTGCCAAAAAAAATCCCCAAAAAGCAAAACTAATGCTAGAAAACAAACGCGTTCATAAATACTTTGTGAACCAAACATCTACGCTTTTATAGGCCCCCTGTCAGTCAAGCCCCCTTAGAATCATCACTTTTCTCCCTGCCTGCTGTTCTTCAGATGTTTTTCTGGGTCCTTTTGTGTCCTCCTGGATGAGTTGTCAGTGCACTGTTGGAGTCATTTTGGTTGGTATTCCTGGAAAGATTTGCCGCTATTCCAAGTTTTCTCCATTTCTGGATAATGGTTCTCGCTGTCGTTCACAGGAGTCCCAAAACCTTAGAAAGCCTTTGTAAGCTCTTGCAGCCTATTGGATGTCAATGTCTTTGCCTCTCTGTTTGTTCTTTAAATCGTACCATGATGTGTTGATTTTCAAACTCTTTTAGCCTGCTTCACTTTGTCAGACATGTTCTGTTTAAGTGATTTCTTGAATCAGCAGGTCTGGCAGTAATCAGGTCACGGTGTGGAAAGTGAAACTGAACTCAGCTTTCCAAAACAATGTGGTTAATTACCGTTATTTCATAATTTAATAGGAGGGGCAATTACTTTTTCCACAAAGGGCAGGTAGGAAATGAATGAATGAAATCATCCTTCAAAAACTGCATTTTGTATTTACTCGGGTCATCTTTGTCTAATATTAAATGTGTTTGATGATCAGAAAACTGTAAGTGTGACAAATGTGCAAAAAATAAGAAATCCTGAATTTTCATAATACAATATCAGTGCAATCGGGCATCATTTTAAGATTTAATATATCAAATAACTTTGCAAAACTGCAGATTTTCCACAGAGATGAATGTTTGGTGATAAATGGGAGCTGAATTAATTGTGTACAGCTATTGTGGGGCGATCGTGGCTCAAGAGTTGGGAGTTCGCCTTGTAATCGGAAGGTTGCCGGTTCGAGCCCCAGCTCAGACAGTCTCGGTCGTTGTGTCCTTGGGCAAGACACTTCACCCGTTGCCTACTGGTGGTGATCAGAGGGCACGGTGGCAACAGTGTCCGGCAGCCTCGCCTCTGTCAGTGCGCCCCAGGGTGGCTGTGGCTACAATGTAGCTTGCCATCACCAGTGTGTGAATGGGTGGATGACTGGATATGTAAAGCGCTTTGGGGTCCTTAGGGACTAGTAAAGCGCTATATAAATACAGGCCATATTCCCATGTGGTATTTTTTCCAGTACAACTACTGCTGGGTGGCTCTTTGTACACAACTTCTGGTGGGTCCCACAGAGCACAAAGCAATTGTGGCTGTGTGTGTCAGTGGCTTAAATGCAGGAGTGGGTTATACTGTCTGCTAAAAACAATTTTCCTAGAATTTGAGACGAAAAGCATCGGAATGTTTAGACAAGTATCATCTTTTGTGGTTGCATTTTGAAACCGATTCACTGGTAGGCACATTGTTCAAGTCTTTCACAAAAGAGCTGGCTCTTTCTTATGTTAAGTGTATATATTTGGTTACTAATCCTCACAAGACAGCTATTTTTATTCACTGTAGAAGCATATTATGTATAAATGTATTCCTATGTGTGGCATTACCACACTTCATATAAGTCAAGTGAAGTGAATTAAGAAACCTTCCCAAACAACCTTGTCTACACCATCTTAAATGCCTTCCTTTAGAGAAACAGTTTAGCCAGACAAATGATTTTGGGATTGGCCACAAACCCACAACTGTCAGACGCCTGGGAGGGCCCACCGGGAACTGTGTACAAATCTTCATATAACACTGGCAAATCAGTCAGGTCAGATCTTAATCTCTGCACACAAAGAGCTTCTTTCATAATCACTGTTGCCCATAACTATGGTAATGTGGGTGCGCGCTAATGTATTACCATTTTTGCATTTTCAGAAAAGTTTTAATAGGAAACTAAATCCACTTGTAAACTAAACTGTGTGTTCGTGTGTATGAGTTACCCAGATCCTCGGGTGAGCTCCCTGCAGGATCATCTTTGGTCATCTCCAGTGGCACCCACAGGCTCTGTAACAGCAGGGTGACCACAGACAGGCACAGACACAGCACCAGGCAGCCACTAGAGGGCACAATACACAGAGAAACACTCTACAGAACAATCAGTGGTCACCAAGCCTTTTTTGGTGTGATGTACCTCCACAGCCCAGCAAAATAGACTCATGTATCCTTATTTGAAACTGGATGTTATTCAGTGTTGTGTTTTATGTTGACACACTGTAGAAGCCATTGTAGACTTTGTCCTACCTGAGAGTGGGTTTACTTTGACTCTAACTCTTCCACTAGTTTTAACTTTAAACTATATGCTAACACAATTTTAACATTATTGCTAGCTTTACCTATTAGCTACTCGTTTTAGATAATTATTTAAGCCGTTTTTATTACTTTAATATCCCGTTTCTTTTAGGTTAAGCCTACTTACCTGTTACTTTTGTTAGCAGTTGTTGTTGCTTGATGATAAGTCTACCTTTGGCAGACAGTTTAAGCTAACTATTTCAGCTACCCCATAGCCTGCGTTTTTAAACTGACAAAGGCTATGTCCACACGTACCCGGGTATTTTTGAAAACGCAGATTTTTCTATGTGTTTGCACCTTTCGTCCACACGAAAACGGAGATTTTTAAAAACTCCGGCCAGGGTGGATGTTTTCTAAAACTCCGTTTTTGCATTTAGGTGTGGACGAGAAAAACGGAGAAAACGCAGCGTCAAAGATGTGCGCCTTTTTTGACGTCACAGTGTGCGCCACGTTATTGTTTCGGTGAAATGAATTTCTACAATACTGTTAATTGTACTCTCTGCAGTGTTTAAATGCTTACATATATACACACATTTACTCTCCAGCTTTGTTTACTTCTGGACTTCTGATTGGCCAACATTTCTACACGGTTAGGAATATAGCGCCACCTGCTGCTTTGGCATGTTCCTAGCAGCGTTTTCCTTCATTTCTGCCTTTACGTGTGGACGGGATTATTTTTTAAAACGAAAACGGAAAATCTCCGTTTTCAAAAATACCCGTGTACGTGTGGACGTAGCCAAAGAATGTAATTGAATACAATACAGCGTTAAAGTCAGAAGCTATCCCTCATTTTTATACATTGCTTGGATAACGGGACATAGGTGATGCAGTTTACATGGAAATACAGTATATCAGGCAAATGCATGGTCATTTTGTATGAACATATTTATTCTTCACACAGTTTGAACTCTCTTAGGCATCTTTCATGTAATTTTATTAAGTAGTTTTCATTCATCGTTATCCAGGCTTTTTCTTTTCTTTTTTTCTGTCTTGAGATGATCCCACTCTGGGCTTTGGCAGGCCAGTTCATGAGTTTGGTTGTGATTTTCTATCTAGATATACTTTTACTACATTGTTGAAAAATTAAGCTGTTGATAATTAGACTTTTTCCAGATGGTGGATCAAATCTGATGGTAAAGTCTGGCTCCTTGAAAGCAATATATAAAGAAGTGAGAGGTAGTTAAATACTTTTGCATAGTATTGAACTACCTCTAAAATATTAATTTTATATATAGGTGTATTTTGTTATCAAATCATAATTCACGTCTTTTCAAATGGTTGAGGGTGTAGTTTTGCCTTTAATCTCTAAAAATGCCCCCAAAGAGAACCTGTCTGACAAGACACCATTTGCTGCAGAAAAATCAACACCATCTTGTTGTTATTATTTCCTTTGATTGTTTATTTTTATTATTTATTGGCCATGCATCTTGCAGGACTTTAAACATCACTTTTTGAAATTAGTTTTCACCATGCCCAACCAGTTAAATGTCCTTTAAACTTTATAAATTTGGTTTTAATAGTAACCTTGATGCGATTAAAAAAACACACACAGGCGGACTTTGCCTTTCACTAAATTCATTTAGTGAATGTGGAGAGCTAAATTGTTCCATGACTTCAAGTGAGGGGACTCTGGCGTGTAAAAACAAGTATTTGAAGATTTAATTGGGGCTTAGAGAGCCATCACTCTCTCTCACTTTCATCAGGCCAGTAAAAGTATTCACCCTAACCCGAAAACATACTGCATAGCCAGGCTCAAATGCCCACACAATAACTTTGAGGGCTCTCCTAGTGCCTATAAAGCTCCAGATTCAGATCCAGATCAAATTATTTTCCACTCAGTTGCATTTCATCAAAATTGTCAGTGCACTCATCACAAACTTTGAGCTGCACGGCTCAAAAGCCTCACAGGAGAAATCATGTTAAAACAAGTTACTGAGTAATGGTTGGCCTACTGCTGGTGATATCACATGCTGGGGAGATCCAGTTATGCACTAAAACCAGCTAAACAATTAGCTGTCAAAATGAAAATGACAATTTCAGGCAGCCAAAGGAAGAAAAGCAATATGTGACCTGTTTTTCTGCTTTCTACTGCGAGCTATAACGAGACTGGGGCTTACCTACGAGGCCGCAGTGTGACGCGCATGGCCCTCAGTTTACAGGGAGTAGGATGTCACTGTCGAAGTAATAACATTAGAAATTCCAATAAATTAAACATGCACTACACTGCAAAAGTGGTACGGTTACATTTCTTATTAACTAATTTGGATTGAAGTGACAGAAAACCATTGTACTTTTTCTTTTTAAAATTGCAAATTAATGGGCACACTTTCCAGCTAAACTCCATCAACAAATTTTACAGGCATAAATAGATGTCAGAGTAATGCTGCTGCCTGCAGGAAAAACCGCCAGCTTGTTTGGCCAGTGGTCTTTCGGCATTTCTGTTATGTTCATTAGACTGATAGAGATGCTAAAAACAGCCTGTTGTAGGTCAGTGTGAGTCATACACAGAGATGTCTCAGCAGTTTGCCTCACAAAACCAGTCAGCACACAGACAACCACACATTCAGAAACATCCTCACCTCTGTAGGCCTTCAACCCAACCCAGTGGCAGCCATCTGGCCTGCTTTGAAAACACAAACTTGAAAAAGCAAATAAAGTTAAGGACGGGACGTGGCTTGCCTCCTTTTTTACTTCTTTCCGCTCTCTTTTCCCTCCGTCTCTGGCCCTGCCTTTTCTCTCTCTCCCAGGGCCTATGGGTAGGCATCCTGTGGTAGTCAAGGGAACCAGACTCCCCTTTAAAGAAGACAATACCCAGAGTGCTGCTTCGGCCTTTCAGAGGTACAATGGAGCCCACGCTACTGAGTGTCACTTTCTTTCAGGCTCACATTAAGTCCTAGTAGTGAGTTAATACACAAGCTGGGAACTTATTTAGGTAGCTCAGTGGGTGCAAAGCTTTGGTGCTAAATGAAATGTTATAGACACAAGATGGAAGGAACTTAATGACAGTGAAAATCATAATGATGGTGATAGAACAAAGAAAATGCCCACTCGAAAGTGTGTAAGTAACAATGCAGGGAAAAGATTGTAAGTTTGACATGTTATGTTGTAACTATGTCAGGGTTAGATAGAATTTCATGAGTTTGAGGCGCAGATTTTGGTGTATGTAAAAGTATGTTTCACCAAATCTGATTATGAATTACTTCTGAGATGGCCTTATAGTCCAAGTCCTGCAGTGGAAAGTGAGAAAGTGAAAATGAAAAAGGGCTTTCTAAAGCACTCCAGTGTTAACTTGGGCTTAAACGTTATAGCAGAGCATTTTTTTAGGGACCTATATTTTCTTTGTCCTATTTGGCAGAAAAAGCTCTAATGTGTGTCACGTGTATGTTATCATGATTCAGGGCAGCAAACATTCTAAGCTGGTTCCTTTAGGAGTAATTTAAGAACACAAACTCTACTGTTTTTGTGAGCATGTAGGCTACGAGTACATGTATGCTGTAAATACACTGCATCCGGCTTCTGAGAAAGTTCTTCCATTGAAACGCTCCAAGTGACCACCATGACTGGCAGTCATCAGGAAATTCACAGAAGCATAGTTGCCTTCTTAACCTGTTCCTAACTCTGCTTCATTCTTTCTCTAGTGCCAGTGGCAGTAAACAAAGTGGATCATACTAACGTGGTCCCAGAGGACGCATTACGATGCATTTTGGTACAACTAGGATGTCGCAGTACAGTTTTCCCCCAAAGAGACATATCGGTGTCTATGATGTGGCCACACCTCTGGTAGAATGAAAAATAAAATATGAGGGCATATTTTATTTTTCTGTCACTTCATATACCTGCTTTATTGTGGCAACAGTCCTGCTGTTTAAACAGAGCTTTTCCTTTATTCTTCCCATTATAACACACAAAGAGCTTTTCTAAGAACTTGAAGCTCGGTTAGATAAGATAAGATAAGATAAGATAAGATAAGATAAGATAAGATAAGATACCTTTATTAGTCCCACAAGTGGGAAATTTCATGTCAAGCCAGAATGAAAGGACAAGTCAAACTGGCCCTCTATTCTTGCTCAGATCATAAGTATACAGGGTAGTATACCTGAAGTTCTGTGTCCTCAGTAATATGTCTGGGTGAAACAATGTTGGCCACAGTGTGACTCCAGAGCCACGTGGCTTCCAATGCAAACATGTACAGCTGACAGAGACTGCGTGGAGGTCTCTTGGCTGTACTAACTGCTGAAAGAAAACAGTATTCACTGACTGATTGAGTTCTCTCTCAGGGACATTCCTGATTTGGCTTCAAAGGGTGACTTGTCCAAAACCTGTCAGACCAATGGAAGGTCCAGTGCTGCAGCACGACTCGCTCAGAGGGTCCATTGCCTCCTGACAGAGAGAAACAGACGACCAGAAATACACGCAGAGTGGCCAGCATTAGGATGGTCATGGTATACTGATATAGCTTAGGTGGCTTGGCTGACCTCTAAAAGGTAAGTACCATAGTATGTTTTGCAAGAGAATGGATCTTCTTGGCTATTTGTGCCCTATGACGAGAATGTAGTTCAAAAGTATTGACCCACCATCCTTGCTAAAGAACCCCTTACATTCAGAGTGGTATCCACAAACTGAAGCCCTAAATCAGTCAGGGATGATTTAATCCCTTCAATTGCCTTATCTTCCCATCGAGCTAGATGGGGAGGTCAGTTCTCCTCATGTGATGCTACAGGTCTTTGTGTGGTACATGGAGGAGCTTTGAAAATCAGGTCCCTAATGGTCATTTGGACACCAGTAAGTGGACCCTGTGATTTGACGGTCTCACCATGTGAAGCAGGGTTATTATTAAAGGGATTGGGGGGAAGGTGCAAAGAAGACCGGGTGTTTGTGAGACAAGGTACTGGCCAAAAGGCTTGGATGGTGAGAGCATCCACCCCCAGTTGGGGTATTTGTCTGTCTATTAAAATTGGCTCGGTTAGTATAGTGTGGTGACAGTGGATGACTGCAATAAACTGTTGACATGAGAGGACACATATACTGAATCAAAAACAGGGGTATTTAAATGGGGTTGCATAGCGGTGATCAAGTACAAGAGATGTGGGAATTAAATCAGAAATCAGAAATGAACCCAGTGTAGACTGTGTAAACGGGTCGATCGTGGCTCAAGAGTTGGCGGTTTGTCTTGTAACCGGAAGGTTGCCGGTTCGAGCCCCGGCTCGGACAGTCTCGGTTGTTGTGTCCTTGGGCAAGACACCTACCGCCTACTGGTGATGGCCAGAGGGGTCGATGGCGCAATATGGCAGCCTCGCTTCTCGCCCCAGGGCAGCTGTGGCTACAACTTTAGCTTGCCTCCACCAGTGTGTGAGAGTGAATGAATAGTGGAATTGTAAAGTGCTTTGAGTACCCGAAAAGCGCTATATAAATGCAATCCATTATTATTATTAAACTGTTGTTTTCATTTTTGTGAGGTTCATGTGCATCCCTGTGTTCTAATACGGATTTACTAAAGTAATTAAAGTACTGGAGCAAATGTATTAAGTTGCATTGTTCCTATCTATGCTTTAACGGTGCCCTAGCCCCAACACATGCCTGCACATATGCTTCATGTAAGAGAGTGTGCTGATATTTGTGTGCATGATAATACATCCATTCTGGCTGGAGTGGGAGGTAAATGGCGTCTTGGGTGGTGCAAAGTGTGAAATAGAAAAGACTTGATGAGTTATGAGTTATCCAGAGAACCATGTACATGGATGACAGATTAGATCTGCCTCACTGTGACATAGCTGCTCTCTTCTTTTGTCATTTCTGTGTGCTGTGCAACGTAATCAGTTTTGTGGTGGCTTTTTACTTATATTATATAGGGAAAAACACAAATGCTGATATGTTTGTTTATTACTAGTAGTAGTATTTGCCCCTTTTTCTTTATTACTGAAGTACAAAATGACGGTATAAAAAGACATAGGCAGTGCGTGAGAGGAAGAGAGACAGAGCCAAATAACATTTTACCCAGAGTCGCTCTGTGATGGCCCCACAATTTAATCATCAGTAATAACTGTCATGTGTTGGGCGGTTGTATTTTGATGGTTGCTTTGAGTCCTGGACAAAGGCAGGGCTTGTTGTGCTTGCCAGGGTACTTCCTGTCCTGTTCCAGTGCCATCACATATTTGACACAGAAGGTCTGGAAGTAAACAGGACATAGCAGATAATGGGATCTACCACGCAACAGTACTTTTCTTCAGAAACTAAGCCATGGATAAATATTTGAGTTACTCTTTGTTGCACTCAGCAGAGTTTATGGAATTTCATAGCTTTTTGTGTAACATAAATGTTTGATACTGGCATGCCCATGTCATAAACCCCAAATTTGGTATGTCTGCTACTAATATTATATAGTTTGTATTCTAGATTTATCTTTGTATTAACGTTGGGTTTTTTTTTCACAAAAATAATCTAACAACCTAGTGAGTGTACAGATAAGTAACTGAGAACAGTTTATATTTAACCACTCCATCTGAGCCCCTGTCTGCAGCTTCAGCAGCTGCACGCTCAAAAACGCTGCGTCCGGGATTGGAGGCAGTGCGCATGCTCGAGGGTACTTAATATGAACGCTGTCTCCCGTCTCAAGACATCTCAGACTCAGGTAGGGATATTCATTTAATTTTCTTCTGACAGCTATTTATATATCGTCTTCCTTGTTGTGGAGTAAAGGTAATACTCTGGCGTGTTTCTAGCTTTGTGGATATGACACGCTTTTCTAAAAAATAAATAAATAAGCGGAAACATCTTGTTATAAACAAACTCCAAGACAGCCTTTGGACCAAATTAATTTGTGGTTGACAACGTCCATGCTGGCTAATGAAGCAACGTTAGCCAAGAGCTTGCTCAAATGTTTTAGCGTTTGTCCGTATCTGCACGCTTGTTGTGGAGGTTATGTGTTTAGCTAGTAGGTTTTGTGCGGCTAGTTAAGGTTCCGGTTGCTCCTGAATTGCACTGACAGATGCGGCTAGCTAAGGCTAACAGTGCTAACTTGGCAAGTGTGAATGGAAAAGGGTATATCAGATTTACTCCGGCGGTAATGTTAAATACCCTGTGACCCGTGGCCGCTTGTTTCGTGCTAGCTTATTTTGCCTCAGCTGGTTAGCTGACGTTAATCGTTTATAGGATTGAAAATGCAGCTAATTTGGAGCTGTCACCTCAGTATGTGATGACACAATTGTACCTGCAGCCTTACCTTAGCCGTTTGTGTGCTTTTACTGAGCGTCCAGAATGAAACTAAAAGCAGTAATTGGTTTTATAGTACAGCTAGCTAACAGTACAGTACGCTCTCCGTTAAGGCTAGCAAGAAGCTTCCTCCTCCTCCCCTCGGTACGTTTTACATTAATATCTGAGGCAGGTTTTGTTTTGTTTATTTCAAATGGACATGGAGCATCAAAAGAAGTACGGAAATGTGTGTGTGTGTGTGTGTGTGGGGGGGGGGGGGTGTCTTTTCTTTCTGTAAATTTTCAGACACATAGTAATACAGCTGCCATCCCAGTGTCATTCTCATCTACATCTATTATCTGTGAATGTAAAGTGTGTATAGTGATTAAATCAAACATTCTTTAGCTGGAAACCCTTAAACTATTACAATATTATTTCTTTTTTGTTTTTTAAATGCCTACAGGAAAATTCTGTTATCTTGATGAAAGGTTAAAAGTCTTTGCTTTGGTTTGCAATTAAAATGCAGTTTGGTTAGGATGAATCCAACCATTTGAGCCCTGAGATTTGGGAACTCGTAATTGGTTAAAATAATGGCTAGGCTGTATCAGTCTGACATCTTTATTGAGCAGCATTTGTGTAATTATTTTAAACAGGATTGCGTTTAGATTTTACAGGTCACAAACAAAACAAAACCACAAAAAAAGGAAATGGCCGTAAAGCAAAAGTTTAGCAATTCTGTGGGACGAATAAGACTGTTTCACTTCTTGTTTTGGGGGTTCTTCAGTCATTCATAGTGATTGCACGCCTCGAGTGAGTTTTCCTAACTTTTCAGAGCCATGGTAAAAACTTCAGCTCGTATCTTTTGTTGTCATTAATTCCTTGTGGATTTTACGGTGTAATTCTCCTGTAATAGAAGCTGCCCTCTTTTCATCTTTGCCTTCTTTCTTTATTTTTAAATACAGATTTATTCTGTTCTTTAGTCACCCAGTGAAATATTCATCCTGCAAAACAAGACCAAAACTGCTCCTTCCAGTATGTGGTTCATGAAATTCCAAACCTTTTTTCTCAGAACATTCCTGTGTTTAATGCGGACAGAAATTTCTATTTTTAATTCAAGCAAACAACAAGACCTGTGTGATAGAGCACAGTTTTTCCGATGAAGCCCAGACTACAGGTGTGACCGCACTATAAAACAGTGTGCGACTGTGCTACAGACTGCTAAACTATTCTTAGACCTAATCTTAGCCACTATATTATGGAGCCTGACTTTGATCAGTTGCACCCAGTGTCACGTGTATAATGGCAACATTTAGGTGAAACATGCCCTTATTTATTATAAGTAGGACAGTTATATCGCGAGTGCTCCCAGCTTCTCATGCAAGGATATGTTGATATCGTCCTCTATGTGACAGTTATATAAACAGATTTTTAATGACTGTCTCTTTTAGTGTATTGCAAGTGATCTTTGGACTGCCATCTTCATGTGACGTCTTGAGAAAGGGGAAATAAAAGCACCCAAAAAGATTGTGCTTCAGCTATTCTCCGTATGTTTCAGGGCGCAACTGATTTGTAGACGTACCATCTGCCTGTATCATGTGGGATGTGAAACAGTTAGTTAACAGCTTGTGACCTTCAACAATTACAGGTTTTTTTTTCTTCTAGTAGCCAATTAAATCAGCCAAAGGTGTTTGCACACAAGTCATTTCAAGCTTTCACAGGTGTATGAGGTGTATGATGCACATGCATTTTTGTATTTGTCAGAACATGATTAGGGAAATTGATCAGTAGTGTGTCTTCATTACAGATTTACTGTGGTCATTATGCATTCCATCTCTCAAATCGCTTCTTATGGAAACAGAACTTTCTGAGTCTTTATTTTTGTGCATTTTTCTAATTTAACATTGCTACATATTGGGCAGTATTTTATGTATTCTGGTGTAAATACCAATGCTACATTTGTTATCCATTTATTAGTTTTTCTTTTTATAGCACTCGTTTTTGGGTTTTTTTGTATTTTGTACAGTACCATGCTATAAAGTCTAATTTTCCACTTTCAGATATTCATATTTCTTCCTAATTGTATGCTTATCTTCAGCTAGCTCATATACACTAAATTGCCAAAAGTATTCACTCGATGGTCATATAAACTTGAGTGACATCCCAAAAGACCCTAAGGCTACGTTCACACTGCAGGTCTTAATGCTCAATTCCGATTTTTTTTAATCAAATCCGATATTTTTGTCTGCTTGTTCACACTACAAATAAAATGTGACAGCAAACGCGCTCTAGTGTGAACCCTCAAAGCAGCCCACACGCGCAAAAGAAGACGTCA
>NW_005187624.1:16965-53752 GCF_000239375.1 Pundamilia nyererei | reverse complement strand
ATGTCTTCTCGGGCGCTGATAATTGGCGTCTGTCTTGTGTCGGTGACGTAAAAGACGGATTTAATGCGACTTGACCGTTCAAACAGCAGTCGCTTTCTAAAACATCGGATATGTATCGCATTCAGTACCACATACGAAAGTGACCCAGATCAGATTTGAAAATATCGGATTTGGGCTGTTCACACTGTCATACCATGATCGGATATGGGTCGCATAGCGTCAAATAAGTCGGGTTTGATGCGCTTTCACCTGCAGTGTGAACGTAGCCTAATTTATCCCAAAGGTGTCGTATCAGGTTGATGTCAGGACTCTGCACAGGCCAGTCAAGTTCTTCCACACACTGACCCAGATATCCATGTCTTTATGGACCTTGCTTTGTGCACTGGTGCGCCGTCATGTTGGAACAGTAAGGGGTAATCCCCAAACTGTTCCCAAAATGTCTTGATATACTGAAGCATTAAGAGTTACTTTTTACTGGAATTAAGGGGCTGAACCTAACTCCTGAAAAAGAACCCTCACACATAATCCCCCCCCTCCACAAATTTTACGGTTGGCACAATACACAAGTACTGTTCCCCTGGCAACTACCAAACCAGACCCATCCATCGGTTAGCCAGATGGAGAAGTGTGATTCATCACTTGTGAGAATACGTCTTCACTGCTCTAAAGTCCAATGGTAGCATGCTTTACAGCACTGCACCTGACGCTTTGAATTGTGCTTAATGATGTTAGGTTTGGGTGCAGCTGCTTGGCCATAGAAAGTCATTCAATGAAGCTCTCTACGCGCTGTTCTTGAGCTAATCTGAAGGTCACATGAAGTTTGAAAGTCTATAGCTACTGACTCTGCAGAAAGTAATCAACCTCTGGGTACTATGTGCCTCAGCATCTGCTGAGCCAGCAGAGCCACTTTGTGGCTAAGTATCTGTCATTCCCAGTCACTTCCACTTTGTTATAATACCACTAGCAGTTGACTTTGGAATATTTAGTAGCACGACTGAGCATGTTGCACAGTTGACATCCTATCATGATGCCACGCTGGAATTCACAGAGCTCCTGAGAGCGACCCATTTTTTCACAAATGTTTGTAGAAACAGTCTGAATGCCTAGGTACTCAATTTCTATACGCCTGTGGCCATGGAAGTGATTGGAACACCTTAATTCAATGACGGCGATGGGTGAGTGAATACTTCTGGTAATATATTGTACTTAGTGTAGATCAGGACTAATTAGATAAGTTCACTAAGGGCTCAGAAAGTGGAAGCCATTTTCGAACAAATCCTTCAAGTGATGGGTGGGAACTTAATAATTCTATGATGCTACTGACAGTTACTAATAATGCATGTGCATAATTATAAGCTTTTTTTGATTCTTGTCACCCTTGTTTTTTTCCAGTGACCACAATGGGCAGATAAGAAAGACAAAATATCTGCTGTGTGGAGGCTAGAAGGTTAGTAAGACCTCGGCAGATACCTCCTCTTTTCCTGCACGAGCAGTCCAGCAAGTTTACAGCACAATGGCTGAAGAAGACTATGGCAGCTTTGTGGACTGGAACCAGATGGGCGATTTGGCCAAGAGCAGCGGGCCCACCAAGGTGGACACTAAAGATCTGAAAGAGTTCAAACGGATGGCTCGACAAGGTTATTGGGCCAAGAACCACAAGCTGCGGGCACAAGTCTACCAGCAACTCATCAAAGCCATTCCTTGCCGTACAGTGACCCCAGATGCAGCAGTGTATCGTGACATTATGGGAAATGCAGCCACAAAGAAAACCTCCACCAACGTCCCACTACCAGAGTTTGTGGATGGAAATCCCATACCGCGGTACTGTCTGAAGCCGGAGGCAGTAGCCTCAGTCCATCAGATCATCAACTGCCTCGCTGGACAGTTTCCAGATATCTCTCATTGCCCAGCTCTTCCTGCAGTTACTTCATTGCTTCTGCACTTCAGTGTAGACGAAGCTCAGTGTTTTGAGCATGTCAGCCGCATACTGGCATGCAACGAGCCAGGGAAGCGACTTATAGACCAGACCTTCCTGGCTTATGAGTCTAGCTGCATGACCTTCGGTGACCTAGCCAATAAGTACTGCACAGCTGCTCACAAACTGATCGTTGCCACGGCTCAGGATGTGATGGATGTCTACTCAGACTGGCAGTGCTGGGTCCTCGGTGACCTGCCTTTTAGCCATGTGGTTAGGGTCCTAGATGTCTACCTAGTAGAGGGCTATAAGGTTCTTTACCGCGTGGCAGTAGCCTTGCTCAAGTTCTATCGCAAGCATAAAATGGGAGCAGAGGGGGGGCAGGGCAACCAGCAGCAGGAGGATTCAAACAAAATCAAGGCAGATATTCAGGCATTTGTTAAGGGCATTGCTTCCACCGTCACACCTGACAAGCTGCTCGAGAAGGCATTCTCCATCCGCCTGTTCAGCCGCAAGGAGATCACCCTGCTGCAGCTTACAAATGAGAAGTCCCTGCAGCAAAAAGGAATCACTGTGAAGCAGAAGCGGTAAAGTTAAAAAAAGAAAAGAAAAAGTAAATGTTTTATTTTTTGTTTTGTTTGTTTTTTAAGTGGGTAAATGTACTTTCTAAACTTCAAAACTGGGCTATTTCCTGTGCGGACACTTTGCTACACGCTGTGTTTATGTCTAAAAATGTGGCTTTATGTCATTACTCTGCTTTTTTAAGTTAATGTTTCCACATGTTGTATATTTTTTATAATAAACTTAACCAAATGGCTTCTCACAGTCCCATACTAGGAGTTGAGCTCTTTTAATAAAATTAATCAGTCCACTTTGTTAATCTAGCAATATGTGAACTCTAATGTTTCATAATTTACCATTACCTTCAGTCTGGAAATCTACTGCCATTAGAATGAAAATACTTGAACATGACTAAACTTCCTTCACGGTTTGTGGACTTCACCCTGGTATGCATGGCATGCAGACGACCAATATAAACCATTTGAAATATAATTCAGCACAAGTGTAGAGTAGATATGTTTACAGTCTTAACTGTTTTAGCTTTTTTTTTTAAATTTAATTTAATTTTTTGTTGGTAGCAATGCCCTCTGCCTTTCAAGCTTTATATTCTGGCATGTTGTAGGAAACAGTTTGAGTTGCTTTGCATCCTTTTCTCACCGTCTGTTCTTTTTTCTTTTCTGCTTGGTTTGTGCCACGATTTTTCCATGCACCATGTTCTGTCTCATCTGCACACCACTCCTGTGTTTGCCACATTGGTTCTTTTACAGCTCTAGGTGGGTGCTCTTTCATGGTTACACTTATTTCTGGTACCCGTTTTAAATAACCTGTGACCAAGTTGCTGTTTTGTGGGGGTTTTTTTTTGTTTTTTTCCCCGGGGGGGGTGTATTTTATACATATCTCTTCACTGTATGGGATGCTCTTTCTGAACCTCTCTCTCTTTCCTGTGTCTAAATTGCTTTGGCATCTGCAGGCGGAACGTGCAGCTGGCACTTAACCCTGACACATTTTCCTCGGAGATAGTCAGTGCCAAGGAGATGCATGACATCTGGTCATGGATCCCAGAGCGCTTTGCCCTGTGCCAACCACAGCTTCTCTTCACAACCTCCACCCACGGTTGCAGCCTGAACAGGTGCATTTTACAATTTAATTAAGTGTTAGCTGCTGCTCATAATTTACATTTTATAACTTTGAATGAAATTAACAACTAAAAGTTTGGGTAAATCTGAATTTAAGGTTACATTTTTCTTTTAATGGAGTCAAATCAATTTCTTTCATGGCTTAAAGCAACGGCTTCTTGTTTTAATAAAGTACAAAATACAAAAGTGTGTCACTGTTGCTGCATTACGATCCACTGGATATGTGTTAGTTTCAGTATTAGGTGTTTAATAAGACTGTTGCAGTGAATTAAATGTTTTTCCTTTTTTACAGATTCTACTCACATT
This sequence comes from Pundamilia nyererei, assembly GCF_000239375.1. Lineage (NCBI taxonomy): Eukaryota > Metazoa > Chordata > Actinopteri > Cichliformes > Cichlidae > Pundamilia > Pundamilia nyererei. Next base: position 49,834 of record NW_005187624.1, on the reverse strand, counting down.
GTGAGGGCCACGAACCCACTCTGCTCCTCATCAGGACCACAGATGGCGATGTAAGTAGCATTTTTTTCTACTGACATAAATATTGTTTATTTTGTCTGAAGGAAACGGTGGAATGTGCCATCAGATATTTTATTATGATCAACGAGCTAAGATAAAATACGAGTAAAATGCGACCTCATATTTGGAACCAACCTTTGGGCGATCTCGATCCAATCTGTGATGTGTGAAAAGGAAAAATTAAGCAACCTCATGAGTATTACTCATACTTTGTACATTTTGTCACAATAAAGAGGAAGCAAAGATCAGTTTTCTCTGAACTGCAGAAAACTGAACTGCAGTTTGTGACTCTGCTCAGCGCTGCTGCCTCTATGAGCTCAGCGTGATGACGCTTGAACCAGCACTCCACCTGCTGCAGCCTCTGTGGTGGTGTGACCCTCCAGCTTGCAGAGGATCTTCAGAGCAGAAGCACTGCTGTCACCGGCTGCAGTCCAAGACAAAGTGGAGTTTAACAGTCTATCAGTAAATGGATTGGATTGTTGTCAGAGACGGGCATGCATAAATGTTAGCTTAATTTTTCTCCATTTAGGGATGCAGGTCTGTACTGAGATTGCGTTAAAGTTTGAGTTTAATGCACAAGTAAAAACATTTGCACAAATGTCTTAACATATTTCTGCACTTTTTCTTTCTGTGTTTCTGTTTTGGTTTCTTAGTTTAAGGGCTTTTGCCGACCCCCAAGTCATTCTTGCCCTCTGACCCTCCCTAATATATAACTATCATTAGTTTCTATCTTTGTCTGATACAGGGAGCATCAAAGGTAAAAATGTCATGTTTGACAAGTAAAGTCCTTCTTAGCACATGCAATAGGTGTGACCTACTCGTAGCATTAACTCAGTCATTGCTCTTTACCGTATTTAAGGAGTTAAAGAGGCTAAGATTAGGTTTCTGTTTTTCAAAGTAGACTCGGGTTATATTTTTGTCCTGCGTTCTGTGAACTGGGTTTAAAGTTCCTGATTATACATGTGTCGTATGATTGGATTATCCTGGCATTAGTGTTGGCATCTTACAGGCACCACAGTCAGTCCTTCCACTTGCTTGACTTCTGTCACAACTGCTGAAGGTGAATAAATCCACAGATTATCTCACTCATGCAGTTTTTACTTAATTTTTTTTCCCAACAGGTATGCGGAGCGTTTCTGTCCACTGATTGGGAGGAAAGGAAGAGAGGAGGCAACAAGTTGAGCTTCTTCGGCACAGGGGAATGTTTTGTCTTCAGGGTAAGATTATTTTCAGTTATCTAGTAGCAAAAAACCAATTTTTTTTTCTTAAAGACATCATTTGAGTCATTTTTAGAGATAGTTGGAATTTTTTTGTAGTGCTATTGTATGACCAGCAGGGGGTACCATCTATCTTTTTTCAAATGTTACTGTTGTCAATATCAATGGCCCCAGTTGGTGTATCATTTGGAGAAGTTTTCATACTAGGGCACAGTTCCCTATTCATTGACATGCTGTCAAGTGCAAAAAAAACAGCCACTCTTGTTGCTATTCTGGTGGCAGCAGTGCAACATTGCCGAGAAATAGAAATAAAGACTGGCTGTCTGTTCCCTTCTCTATGAATTATTTACTTGGCTAACTGTGTAAAGCTCAGCTGTGTGCTGTCTGAGCCTAGACACCAGAAAACACAGTCATCTCAAACACCAATACTTAAGCACACACATATCGGAAACTCCTGTAACCCGAAGCCCTCAGTATCGTAGCAGGCTCGTACCTGATACCACACCTGACACACACGAGAGACAGACTCCAGGACCAATGTCTATTGGATGGGCAGTAGAGGTTTGAACAGGACTAGGAGAAAATTAGTAGCATACAAGATAATGTATGCCATGCAAACATTAGAATAACCCTACCAAAAAAAAAAAAAGTTATCAGTCTCCAGAAGACGTAAACTTAAAGGTCTTACCTTCTCTTATGGGATTTTTCTTTTCTTTTTTCTATCGTTTACATTTTCAAATTCAAGAAAAGGACCTCAAACTGATGTTTGAGGTCCCTTTTCTTACATGATCAGTAATGCCCCTTTGACAAGTCTCACAGCTTTCTAATGCTTTGCTAAAAGCTGTGAAGGTGATCCTCCATTCTTCCTTCATAAGGCTTCTAGTTCTGTAATTTTGGGACTTGTATCCACTTCTGTTTTGAGCTCTGTCCACGGTTTTTAGGTAGAGATTGTAAAGAGGAAAACTTCTGCTTTGTTTGTTTGTCTCTTTTTTTTTTATTATTTCTATGTGGTTGTATTTTTTTAACATGTTCAAAATAAAGATTACATTCAGTTCAGTTCTGTTTGCACCTCTTCAAGGAGCCTATTCTAGATTTTCAGGTGTTAGGGAGAGAGAGATTTTTTTTTCAAAAACCTAGAGAAGAGAAGATGCCTGAAGAATGAAGAAGTGTACTAGTACAGATTTTCTAAAACAAAGGCAACGTGCAGAGCTGTAGTACCTACAGAAGAACAAAAATGATGAGCCATATCATGAAGCTATGGGAAAAGAAATGACAATCGGTGTGTTGCAGTACAGATTCATGATGAGTTGGCACTACAGATGCGATGTTTGCTTCAAGTGTGTTAATGGAGAAGTACGGAGAACGTCAGAAGGTCTTTGTAGATCTAGAGAAAGCATATGATGGGGTGCCAAGAGAGCAACTGTTACTGCATGAGAAGTCTGAAATGGCAGAGAGGTAAGCAAGGATAGCTTAGACAGAGGTGAGGTGGGCTGTAGGTGTGACAGATGGATTCAAGGTGAGCCTGGTATTACTCCAGGGAATGAGCCCCTTCTTGTTTTCAATGGTGATGAACAGGCTGACAAATGAGACCAAGCAGGAATTTCCATGGACTGATCTTTGCAGATGACACTGTGATCTTTAGTGATGGTAGGGAGCAGGTAGGAGAGGGGGAGGTTTGCTCTGGAGAGAAGAGGAAGGCAAATTCATAGAAGCAGGACAGAATGTAAGTGTGTGACTAAGAGGAACATGGATGTAACAGAGAAGCTGGAAGGAGAAGTAATTCAAATGAGTACATGAGTTTAAATACTTGGGGTCAGCCATCCAAAACAACTGACCGTGTAGAAGAGAGTGCGGGCAGGATGTTGTGAGTGGAGACGAGTATCACAGGTGATCTGTGACTGAAGGATGGCAGCAAGAATGAAAGGGAGGGTTAAAAGATGTTAGTGAGACATGCTGTGATGTATGGTTTGAGCACATTGCACTGACAAAAAGACTATGGATGAGCTGGAGATGTTAAGATTTTCAATGGGAGTGACCAGGATGGACAAGATTAGAAATGAGTACATATCAAAGAAAGCTCATGTTAGAGCTTGTATTGTTTCTCTGCTTGACTTAATTTTCCCCATTTTCTCCAAACTTTTCTTTATTCATTGTGGCCATAAAGCTTTGTTTCAACTTCATCAACACACTGGATTAGTTTTCTAATGTATGTGCCATGTTTAGATGTTCATTTGAAATCTTCTGATTGTAGACTCGTGAGGCGTAAGAGAGGTTTTCTTCTGATGAGCCACGTTTTTGCAGGTGTCACGGCACAGTAAAGGTGCCACACCAGAGTCTACTAAATCATCATGAAGCTGCTCTGCAGTAAAAAGCTGAGTTTTCTTGTTTGTAGTTCTTAATGGTAAATTTCATGACTAGAAATCCAAGAAAATCTTCTGAGAAAACTGCTCCAACTTCTTAATTACATCTCAAACTGAGGACCCCTGAGGCTGAGTGTCTCCTCTGGGAAAATTTCAGAGTACCAGATGGCTGCTTAGAGGAGTCAGAATTTTTAAAGCAGCCATGACTCTAACAAGTAAAAGTTTATGTTAAAGCTCCAAACTTCTAGAGTCCCCCATCTTCTGTGTTTGTGGTGTGACTTTTTCCCCCCAATGGAGCTCAAGAAACAGTAGATTGTAGTTGGTCTGCCAAAAGCAACAGTTTTGTTAAAGAGATTAGACAGTGCTGCCTTAACTCAGCAGTGGAAGACAGAGCTGTTGAATTTGCTTGGTGAAGAAAATTCCAATGTCCACAGGAGACTGTTTTTCCTAAAGAATGCTAAATTCCATGATGCATCTCTGTTTGTTAAAATCAGGATTCATTTTGGGATATTAACTAATTTATGTGATTTTTAAGAAAATGGGTGTTTTGTTCTATTATTACTTCATTTAATGTGTAGTTTTCTGGTGTGTAGTTGTTAATTATAGACATTTCTGTTTCTCTTGTTAGCTGAAGCCAGAGATGGAGCGTTACGAGTGGATAGTAATCAGTCACCCTGAGCTGGCTTCGTCCATCAAGACCCAGGCTCAGAAAGAAACGGCAACATCTGAAGACCAGATCACAGACAGCAATAGCTTACAGCAGCCAGAAAAACCTCCTGGAGAGCTGTCACCATTTCTGTCTGCCCGCCACTTCAACCTGAACTCTAAGAATACTTCTATGTTCATGTCTGGAAATGTTGACTCCATCATAGTGGGTGAGTGGACTTTGACAGTATGTCTTTTATGTGTATTTCCCATTTTAAAGCGTGTTTTTTAAATAGTAACTTGTATTCTGTCATAATTAGGAAAATTGGTAAAGAACTAGCGCCTATTTTCTTAAAGGGGTGCCATCGGCCGTACCTAATTCTAATCAGGTGCTGTTTTAAGCACACTGCTCTCCCCCTACATGATTTGATGATGAATCGTCATCAAATTGTCAAATTCTGAACACATTTTAATGACTTCTAAATCATTGTGATTTTTACTTTCCACAATAGTGAGCTATTGGTGTAAAACACACTTTTCAGCTTTTAATAAATTTTGAAACTATTTTTTAGAGACCTGGAATGTAAATGTTTTTGTGATTTGTAAAAGTGGTTTATGCTAACTCTGATCAGTAATGCTAAAGACCTTTACTGATATCCTTTGATTTTAAACAGGGTAGCACTTGATGGAAAGCTTTTACTGCACATGCAGTAAAGACTTTTTGCAATCTCAAACATTATAAATAACATTACTAAAATACTTAAACAGAATAATGAACCAAAGAATGAGTCTGGATAGTTTTATGGTCCAAGTTTGATGTTTTATTGTCTGGGAAAATCCTGTTTCACCAAATGAGCAAATGTACTCTATTGGCCTGAGATCTATTGACTCTGGAGGTGGTTTAGTACAGTGAACTCACTGTCATGTTCGGAAACTAGTTAAAGGTGATTTGAGCATTGTGACCTGGTGTTTTATCCTGCTGAAAACAGCCATCAGAAGATGGTGCTCATAAAGTGGGAAGGACACCATCAGCAGCAAAGCTAATGCAGACCATGGTGTTTGAACAATGGTCAAGAGACACAGTGTGCAAATATCCCCCACACCATTACACCACCAACAACCTGGTGTGGTCTTCTGCTGCTGTAGCCCTTTTGCTTCAAGGTTGCACGTGTTGTACGTTGACAGATGCTCTTCTGCATATTTAAGATACTGTTTCCTTCCGTTAGCTCCTTTTTTTTTTGTGGACCAGTCTCTGTAAACCCCAGAGATGGTTGTGTGGGTAAAATCACAGTATATCAGCAGTTTCTGAGTTTCATACCAACCCAATGACCACATTCAGTCACTTAAAACACCTTTCTTCCTTATTCCATTTCTCAGTTTTAACTTTACCAAGTAATCTTGACCATGTCTACATGCCTACTTGCACTGAGTTGCTGCCAAACTGATCAGATGTGTTGATCACTATGTCGATGAAACAGTGTTAATATTAAAGAATCTGCTTGGAAGAAGTGCTGATCGTTGGTAACTCATGCAAACTCTGTCATCTTCTTTCCAATCAGGAGGAGGCAACGGCAACGCTCTGTATATCGACTCTGAGCTGAACCACGGGCGCACTGGCAGTTGCACTACCTTTGACAACCCGCCCCTGTGTGCAGAGAGCTTCCAGATTTCGCTGCTAGAGGTGTGGGGCTTCCAGGACACCATGGCCTCATAATGCTGAGCACATACATGCAACACATACTTAGGTATTCATCCACAAACACTTAAACATGTGAAATAAGAAGTCAAGTGTTTTAGGTGGAAAACATGCAAACAAAACCACATCCGTCCTGCAAATTCAACTCTGAATTATTATTTTTTTAAATGTATTAAAGCAGTTTGTTCAAATTTCTGCAAATGAACAAAAATGTTTCTTTTTTTTTCCTGTTTATTTTTGTATTTATAGATTTGTGTACTCATTTTGTTGACGTGATAATGGAAATGTCCAGGATCAACCTGCTGAGCAAAAACATTTGATTTTCTGAATGTAAATTTAAGTCCTTTTTTTCTTCTGTAGTTTATCTCAATCTGCCAAACTCATTGTTAAGCTAACTCTGCAGTCCTTACATTACTATCAGGTCATGAGGTTTACAACAGCATGTGTGAAGTCGAGTCTCCATGTTTGTGATATATGATGAACAAAAGAACCTAGATGTTAGAGAACCTGTCGTATCTTCCCACACTTCCTGATATATCGTGATGGGAGATCTGACAAATGAATTCATGGTGTAAATGTTTATGAAGATCTAGTGAATTTTTATGTTGCCATTTTGCACCAGCTTTCTCTTTGAGTCTGTGATGATTGTCTCCCTTTTGTGCAGTATATGAATATAATGTTGTTGTTGTTTTTTCTTCTCCTCTACATCATTTTCCTGTTATTTCCGTCCTTTCCAGTATAAAGATTGTAATGAGAAGTTGAAATGCTGTCCTGTTCCTAAAGTGTCGTTGGGGGGCCTCTGTGTGAGTGTGTGGATTTGAAAATGTGCTTCAGTAAAGTGTCAATTGAGTAATTGCAAATGTGAAAATACAGCATTAAGCTTTCATCAGAGTCATTGTGTTGTCATTGTTATTTTGTCTTGTTACTGAAGGTGTTTTCACCCACACACTGCAGTCCAAAAACAGCTTTAAACATCCATTTCCCTAAAACAACTCAGTGTGAGAGTAATAAATGAATTCACAGTGAATAAATGGGTGTAAGTAAAAGTATTTCTACTAGTGAGAATGATTTTGAAGCGAGCCATCTGCTGCGGTGAGGAAAAGTGAACTCCAGACCCTGATTCTCCTGACATTATCCACAGTTCACATTTGAAGATTTAGCTTTCTAATCCTTTCAAATCTGTCACGTTTGTTCCTGCAAAGCAAGAGTTGCATTTTCTCAGATTTTCACAGAAGTGTGCCACATGCCTTTACGGTCAGCTGACCACACATTGTCTTGTGTTTGCTCTGTACTCCCAGCGGTTACTTTCAGTTAGCCTTTTCCCAAAGGGACTGCAAAGTTATACAAGTGTATACTGAAAGCCATATCACATAGGGATTGAGTTTTTTTGGGAGGGGGTTGTAAGCCTTCAAAGCACCTCAAACCCACAGAGAAATCTGTGATATTAAAACCACAACTGACACCCTAATTAGCAGAAATTAAATTCTTGCAAATTGCATATAAATCTGTAGTAAAGCTCCAGCTTTAAACTACTAAGAATGACAAGTAAATTGCTCAGACACACGCACCACGTCTATTTTCGTTTGGCTGTCTTGTGCATGTCTCTCTTTTGTGGAAGCTGACACTGACGCTCCATGACTGGAAAATATTCAGCAGATATGAGTCAGATATAGTTATAAATATATCTTGGTAGTGAGCTGCGCTGCAGAATTCAATTCATAGAAATCCATGCCACATTTCAATCAAACCTAACAGAGACACCGAGCCTGCTGTATTTGAATCATGCATACCTACCAACTCACAGCTGTGGAAACTGATACACCTGGTTATTTATCAGACATTTTATTTGACATGTCAATGTGCAAGCGATCAATGTCAGTGCAGTCATATAAATTAAAAAAGCGCAAACTGATTTGCAGTGTGTGTGTGCGTGCCTCGCTGTAATGTATCTGCAGGGATGCAGCAGCTTAAATGGCGAAGGAGTGGAGTAATTCCTTCTTTTACAGTAAGTGGAATTGACTCTGTCTCACCAAGGCTGTGCTCTCCATTCAGGATTCACACTCTCCTAATCACACATGCAAGGCTATATTTAGCTGCTCCTTTGGATGCTGGTCTGGCGCATCTCCTTGAAAAACCATGCTTCTTAGCCTCGAGGAATAAGATGCTTAAGTGTTTAACAGTACACTGAGACTGGTCTTTTCCTTGACCGCCACCCCTGCCACTTGGCTTAGTGAGTGGGTGGGTTAAAACACAGGCTGAGGAGGTCCCAACGAGTACTGATCTGATTCAATGACTGAATATTGCAGGAGCTGGTACTGGGGTGTGTGTGTGTGTTTAAAATGATGTCGAGGATTTCTGTTTCTTATGTAAATTTAGACACTGGGTATCTCAGTGTTGTTATGTAAAGGGAAAATTTTACATTATCTATGACATATAACATGTGTGGAACTGAGCAGAATCACTGAAAGCTAAAGGATGACAGTGTGCACTGACACTTTGTAGCAAACGTGCCTTTCATGATGCCCTTGTGAGAACTTCTCACAGTTCCCTCTTTCCCTTCCTTAAAAGTAATTCCAGAGATCAGCCAATAAATTATAGCGTATGCTCTCCTTACAACATAGTCATTACCATTTACTCAAAACAAACAGGAATCAATGAAGTGGGTATGTAGACTATCACATTACATGCTATTAAATAGGCTCTGAGTATGAACACTATAATCCAGTCTCAGCTGAAATGCTACACACCTCTCTCTTCACCCCCCCACCCGGATCAATGAGTGTTCAGTCAAGGACCAGAAAAAGAGAAAACAGAAATGAAAGTCATTTCATTCATAGTGACCGTTTTGCTATCAGCATCACCACACACACAAACACACACCATCCCATCTCCAAATGTTCTGTTCTTGTTTTATACCCCTGATTTACTAAGATACTGGCCAGTTAAAGTGATCAAAAGGAAGGAGGCCTGTGGTCCTTGTGGAGAAATGGCATCACGAGTCATGAGGCTATTACAGTAGCACTGGGGGAGGGGGCCTGCATGTAGTGCTGACTTGACTAGGCAATGCAGAGTGAGCAGGGTAAGAGGAATAGATGGGAGAAGAGGAGGAGGCATGGGGACTGCACAAGCTCTCTCTGAGTCACACATGCAGACATTCTTCATCTCTAACTCGGGGTGCGAGCTCTCATGACCCCTTCCTCTTTCTTAATCTCAATGAAATGGGGATTCTCCCACTGTTATGTGGTACATTGCTGCATATCACATCTGACTGCAAACCACCTTCCACTAAATGGCCCTAGCCCGGGTGCAAGGTGTAGAAAATAATAAATAAGATATCTATTGCTTTCACCTATCATTTCGTCCTCATTCTTCAGAAGGGTGAATTAAATGTAGATATCAAAGGGAAAGCCTGCAGCGGAGCATACCAAAGTGAAGCACAATAGGGGTGACCTTTAAAATAAAAGGTGAAAAGAAAGAACAAAAACGCTGTTTTTGCTCAGACTGCGTCATTAAAACATCGCTTTAAACCCGTACATTTTCTTTCGTAAACAGTCTGTGTCGAACAGTAAATCATTAACCTTTTTTTTTTTTACTGCGCCCCCCTCTCACCCTGTCAGTGATAGGTTTTGTCCGTACGACCAGTCAGGTGATATTTTCCGCTTCGCCATTTTGTACTGCTGCGCCGGGTATTTATCGCAGGAGTCGTGACTGTTTCGTTTACACTGTTAGCTTAGGCGACAAGAAGGTTCCTTCTTAGTATAGTCGCTTCAGCATTTCAATTCCGTGGCCTTCGACAGGTTTCGTGAAGTGCGCTTTTTGACACACCAGATAGAATTAATTTTGTATATTTAGTTTATTTTTTTTTATACCGTAAAACGTGAGAAAGAATGTCTTCCGAAGGCCCCGAGTACTCCCCGTTCTTCTCAGCGATGGGTGCATCTGCGGCGATGGTGTTCAGCGGTAATTATAAAAGGATTATATTTCATATATCAATTATTATTTAACCAGTGGTGCAGTTTTCTTTTGCAGCTTAATCCTTTTTGCGTGTGTGTGTGCATGTGTCCCAACGCGGCGATCTCAGCCATAGTACTTCTTTCCGAGCTAAGTGTGAGGGCCGTCCGCTATCGTGGCAAAGCTAATCTCGAGCAGTCGTTTATTTAGACTTCGCTGGTGCAGCCAGTGATTGTTGGCGTGTTCCCAACTTGCTAATTTTTAGTTTGTATTTCTTTGTGAATACAATTGTCACAGCTAGCCTTCCCGCTTCATCATGAGACTGCGAGGACTAGTCAAAGCTAGTTGACTAGCTGATGACGACTACAAAAGTTAGCTCTGGCGTTAGCCTGTTTTGTCTAAAGCAAAAGGCACGAGAGAGGAAGGGATGTGAACATATACGATCGTGCCAATACTCTATTCAAATAAAGTAGTATTATGAGACTGAGTTGTAATATGGTTCACTCGTAACACAGCCTTTTGTTAGGGTGCTTCTTTTAGGCATGTTGGGTTGATTGCCACTTTCCTCTAAAATGCCACCCTGCTGCATTAAGGCTACAAGGGTGTTGAGTAATAAGTTGTAGGAGTTGTATTAAGAAAGGACGCAATTTTAGAAAGTGAAACTCGTAAAGCTCGAGTTTTTTCGCTCTACATAAACGGTTTGAGTTTTGTTTGCAGCGTGTTATCGAAATTACTGGTTGGTTGAAAACCTCTTTCTTACAACTGAGCACTGGAAACCAGGATCAGCTGGTTAACTTCCTTATTGGTGTAAGGAATGACACAAGATCACATGATTATCACATGATGAGCCTTCTGACTCGGAAATGCCATCTGGGTATTTATCTTCTTACACGTTAACTTCAGGATGTTAAAGTTAAGAAGTCAGCAGGGAATTGTTGTAAATATCAAGTCATTGTTAACTAGTTTCAACATGACTGGTTTCAGGGCTTTAAGATGGAAAGTGGGAAGTAATATAAAAAGTGAACTTTGATACCTGCTTGTTTTTTTTTATTTTTATTACAGGTCACAATTGTTTTATGGACTATTTCCTAATTTAATACTTCTCTTCCTTTAATTTGGTGTAATGGCAGTAATGTTTTTCCACACTTCAAAAATAATTTCACATTGACAAAGTTTACAATCATGCTGCAACAGTTAAACCACCAAGCCACTAATTGACCCAAACGCAATTTCATTGTTCTTTGACAATGACAATAAATAAAATAAAATAAATACTTGACAATTTACAGAGTTGTAACTCCAGGCATGAGGGAGCTCTGTCATATTTATCTTGTTGATACCTTTTTTCAAGACATGACAAGATCTGTGAAAAATTGGCATTTTCAGACCTCATCATGAGATTTCATGAGCTGCAGCAATTCAGATTCAAATATGATATAATGAGTGCAAGTAATAAGTAATAATGCCCAGCGATTAATCATGTGTTATATGTAATTGCCCCATGTTAGAATACGTATTATTATTTTTAAGTCTGTGATGGTGAAAGAGTAACAAGTGGGACACTGCAGAGAAGAAAGGGGGCTCGTGCTTGCATGGAAATGGGGACTTTTTATGAATCGAGCTTCAGCTTTGAGCAGTCTAATTGTTCTGTGGTTTCATTAACAGGAATTGTTGCCTGTGTTTCTTTGACATCAATCACTGCAGTGTACATGAGCTCTAAAATAGTGGCTGCCATTTAAGTTTATTCTCAACATGTTGTACTTTAAGGGGTTGGCTAAAGATTCCTTACAATAGAATATTTTAAAATGTTTGAACGTATCTGCTGAAATAAGTGGATGCCTTGGTTTTTAATAACGGCACTTGGCGTCCTGCTGTCACATGCTGTGAGTTGCAGCAGTGGTGTCAGGTGATAATGAATTGTTTTAGTGATCTTTAGCTAAGAACAGGTGATACTCTCAGGGTGTTACAATCTGTGGGACAAGTAGCACTTCTCCTGTGGCAGCATTCTTTCTGTTTCTCCTCCTTCATGAATCACCACAGCACCTTTTCTCTCTGCAGAACCAATAAAAATAAAATGTAGATTTATATCCTGATTGACAAACCTACTGATTGTGGGGTTGATGCATGTTCATTGCTTGAAAAACTGCTTCTCTTGCGCTGCAGTAAATTTTCGATTTCCTGCAAAGCTTATTTTTCTTTTTTCTGCCTAATCATTTTTAGAAAGTGATTTTTAGTTACTTGACCTTTAATTAACATTTGCGTTATTTCTCTGTCTTCCATGTTGAGAGATGATTGGTGATGGCACGTATAGGTTCTAGACATCCCCCTCAAGCTTCTGATGCAATATATCGGTCAGGGCAAGTCTTAGTTTTCACAACCAGCATCTTTTCCTTTCCACGTTGCAGCTAGAAGTCCTGTTTTCTAAGACTGGTTAACGGTTTTCGAATGAAGAAATTGCAGTTTCATGTTGAATTTCTTTTCTTTCCTCAAAACCAGTGCTTCCCCATTTATCTGCATTCATGGCAGACGGATGGGCTGTCTGCTGTGTAGGCATTTCGCATGCAAGATCATCTCTAGCTGCAGGCACCTCCTGCTCTGACAGAATAAGACGTCATAAGGGCATCCCATACATAAAATATTCTGTGGGTGGAAAGGAGGAAAAGCTCTTTACCTACGCTGTGGGGATTAGGATTAAAATCCAGAGGTTTTTCTTCCACACCACTGTAGAAACCATTCTGCCACACATCAAACTTTTAATCATCAGGACAGAATAAGAATGTTTATCAGCGCTCACCTGTCACGCTTGAGTGAGGCCAAATGTACCAAGAAAGAATAGTCGAGGGATTATATTACTGACTGTAATGTATTACACTCACTGATAATGGACGGCTGAATTTTTCTAAACTTTTAAATAGACGAAGGCTGAAGTCTGTTAGCATATTGCCCTGTAGTCATTTGGTTTATCAATATAATAGTTTTCTTTTGGGGAGAATGCTTTAAACATCGCTGCTGTCTCAATCAGTTTTTATATTGAAGCACTTCGGTCAGTGTCACGTCTAATTTAAAGCATTTACACCCCCGGCTGAAAGTTTGGCACCTCCCAAAGTCAAAATGAAAAGTAAAACTCTTTTTCTCACTTCTTTTGGTTCTTGCAATTCTCACAAAAAACAATGCCCAGTCATACAAAGACGCATCTGAGTAGATGAGCAGGTGTGATTTAATCTCTAGTGATATCATCAGTCTGATGTTAAATCAATATAAGTAGTGAGGGGGGTGTGGGCTGGCTGCCATGTGCGCATTTGTGGATTGGCCTGAATCTCCTTCCTGTCTGTCTCTAGCTCTGTTTGCCAGATATCCTCGCAGCTAGTTTTATTTAAACTGACCAGAAAGCCATCTCTCCAGGCTCTACACAGTGCAGGACACCTCGGGCTGTGTTTACCAGGCTGTCTCCAAGGATGATCTCACAAGAGACTTTTCAGATTTAATCATCATCTGCGTGTTGGCTACAGAGAGCCAAGAAAATGACATTGTCAGAGCATTGGTTTTTACACCACTGATATGACAAGGTCAGCTTAAGATCATAGTGGCCTCATAAATGAGAGGTTACAGATTTACACTTTTTTTTTTTTTTTTTTTTTTTTTTTTCCCGTATTCTCAAATATTTTGTTACATGGGATTTGCCAGCTTGGTAACAAAATTTGAGTGCAAAGGCTGTATTGAGCAATATTGTTGAATTTGTGAAAACTGAAAATTTCCCAATAAAAATGTGAATGTGTTTATAGCCAAAATGGTGGCCCATACAGAATGTAAGCAGTGTGTGGGCCGAGCTTTGAGCTGTTTGCTTTGAAGTGAATGAACAGGTTTGCATTAATGTGCACACACCTTTGACAGAGGAAACCTTGTCAAACCAGCCTCTCTGATTCTCGACCCTCTTTCAGCCTTTTGTTTGTATATTGAGAAATGAGCCACATTGACCTTTTTTGTCAGGCAGAATTATGACTTGTTGTTAATGGATGTCTTTTCTTCTATATTTGTTTATACTATGCTTTTCTAATTTTGAAACGGGCAACTATTGATTTTTCTTTTACTCTGCTCCTGCCGTCAGACTTGATTGTGTGTGACGCAGACGGTGCCGTTGTAAGTCACAGATCAGCAGAGCTAAATTCGCTGGTGAAGCTTTTTGTTCTCTACGTCCCCCATTACTTTACAGCCTGACAGGCTAAAGATGGTACACAGCAGCTGTTGCAGGGTTGTGAATAAATATGTATTCACACTGCAGTTTTGTGTGTGTACTGAAGCCCAAAGTTCTTCAGAGTGTGATATATACAGCTCTGCAGCCTAATTCTGAAATAACATTGGTTGAATGAGAATACATATTTAATTGTCTAAATCTGTATTTGTAGAAAATGTTTTCATTGGTTTCAATTTGAAGGGGAAAATTTCCCAAGTAGAGCCATGTTGGATTTTTAAAGGGAACAGAAACTAACAGCTGTGTCGTTGCTCCATCTCCTGTTTCGCTTCTGCTTCATTATTCAGCTCTGCCTTCTGGGTTCAGTCATCTGTCTACCAGCCCATTGTGACCTGTGCATTGTAGTTTATGTGCTCTAGTTTGCTGTGTTTTTATTTATCTAACTCGTTATCATTTCTGTCATTCCTTACAGCCTTGGGAGCAGCCTATGGCACAGCCAAGAGCGGTACAGGTATTGCTGCCATGTCTGTGATGAGGCCAGAGCTCATCATGAAGTCAATCATCCCTGTGGTCATGGCGGGTATCATAGCCATTTACGGCCTGGTAGTAGCAGTGCTGATTGCCAACAACACTGCAGAGAAGCAGTCTCTTTACAAGTGAGTTCGCCTGACAAATTATTTTCTATAGATGCACAATTTGCAATTTTTCTTTTTCTTTCTGAAAGACTGACCGTCCAGTTCTGCTTTTAGACAATTTGGATTTCATTGTGTGTACTCTAATTTGGAATATTCAATCATTAAAGGAAGTTCTCTCAATCTCGCTCAAAATAATGAGTTCTGGGATGGGCAAAGAAAATTCCTGCTGAAAATCAAGAGTGTCAAGTCCCTCATTATCTAAGGCCAAGTCACACAAGTATAAAGACAAGATGTATGTATAAAAATATATAAAATCTCAATCAGTTAGTAAGCAATTGCTGGCAGGCACTAGGTGAAAAAGGCCATTTGCACCAAAAACCACCTTATGATTGCTTTGGTTGCTGCATTTTCCAATAATTTCATGAACAACTCAGACTTCTCTGCAAACAGTTGCCATCCAGGAGCCAAGTGGTGGTAAAACTTGAACAAGTGCAGACGTTTTTGGTTTCTTTCACACTTTTCAGCCTTATTACCACTTGGAAAGTAGTTGGTTTGGAGAGAAGTCAGCCTCTTCCATCTGAACCTTGGGCAACCACGACAACCTGCTAGCAACCAAATCAATCACAAGCAAGTTTTCAGTCCAGCACTGTAAGCCTGTTTCACCTATCACCAGCTGGCAGGTCAGATATCACATTTTTCCGTAGCAACCTGTTTCACGGTCGCCAATCTGTTGCGGGGATAACTGATCAAGACGGACAATTATTCACGCTCCATATTTATTATAAATATTAAGAAATATTTGTTCCAAACATCCTTGATTTCTACCTTAATTCATTTATTCAGTGTAATGCCTGACAGTATGGGCAGTGTGCAGTATGGCCATATACAGGGAGCTTTACCAGAAAAAGTAATAAGCTATTGAAACGGCTTTTTTTTTTCTTTTTTTTTTTAAAGAAGTAAAAGTGTTGTGGGGTTTTTTTACGCACTTCACTGAGTAACACACATGATTTGTTTGTTTTTTTTGTTTGTTTGTTTTTGTTACTACACAATGGAAAGGTGTAATGATCTGGAGATGAACACCACATGATCTACTTTGTTTTTTAAATTTCAGACTGACTTTCACTCAGTATCATCAGACTTTTAGCTGCTCTGAGTGTTTGCCTGGGCTATCGAGTCCCTTGCTATAAGGAAAGTCTGTTAATTGAAAAAATGGGGAATGAGTCATACTGTTGAACTGAGATTCAACAGTATGACTCAGTAACTGGGGGGAAGAATCAAATGAACATGTTGGTGATTGAATAAAATGTTGCATTGGTTACAGCTTGTAAAAGAAATATCAGCTTTTCGGGTCACTAGACTTGTATCGAAGGACAGGCTGTGATTAGTCACATTAGTCTTAAAGATGCTCTGATTTGTGTCAACTTCAAAGGTTAAAGCAACATCTTTGTGCTGACCACTGTCTGTGTCTCTCTCTGTGCAGGAGTTTCCTCCAACTCGGAGCTGGGCTGAGTGTGGGCCTCAGCGGACTGGCAGCAGGTTTTGCGATCGGCATTGTCGGCGACGCGGGCGTGAGGGGCACAGCTCAGCAGCCAAGGCTTTTCGTGGGCATGATCCTCATTTTGATTTTTGCTGAGGTCTTGGGTCTCTATGGGCTCATTGTTGCTCTCATCCTCTCCACAAAAGGTTAAAAAGAGAGAGGAACGGGTTTGGGCGGGGGATTTTGGCACGCAAGATTAAAGAAGTGATGCAGGAGGGGTAAAAATAAATTAAAATGGCTCCATAAATATGGTCTTATCTCAACAATGTGTACAGTCGTCCCAATTTGATAGTCAACTTGTAAATGCGCAATGTAGTGATTTGTCTGTCTCGTGTGGGTGTGTGCGTGTGTTTAAAAACAACTGTATGATGAAGATTCCTTTTCTCCCTCCACTTATTTCAGGCTTTGAGGCCAGCTTGGCCTCTGGTCTTAGAGAGCTGACCAAAGGGCCGTACAGCTTTTCTTTTTTTCCCTCTCCTCCCCTATCAGCCTGGGAGTTGACACAGTTTCTGCATTAATCTTGAGGATCTATTTGTAAAAAGAAATGTGTATGGACTAAAAAAAATTTTTTTTTTTTCTTTTTCCACTGATTTTATTTATAAGAAATTGTTCTTTGAACTGTTTAATGCAGCAAAAGTCTCTTAATTCCCCAGGATATATACATATATAAATATATAGACATATAAATATCTATATAGATAGATTTAATGCACTGTGGGTTAATCGTGATAAGTGGTTGGAATTCCTCTGGACGTAATTCTTGGTTTAATAATTAAGATTGCCTTTAGTATGTTGCTGGTGGAGTGGGAGTTTTGTGTAGCTGTATTCTAATCATTGCGAACATTCTCAAACTTCAGTGTTTTTTCCTGTAGTACTGCTGTTTGCATTAAAAGTGTGTGTGCCCTGTGTTGGGGTCTCACAAGTGTAATTTCCACATTTCATCTCCTCTCCATCTTATTCACCTGCCCCCTTCTCCTCCCCTCATCCGTGGATGTACTTCATCTCTTCCACATTCCAGCCGTAAGAATCCTGCATGGGTTTTAGTGTTTTGTTGCTGTTGGAATATGAACCTGAAGCACAGGCTGGTTTCAGAAGATTATGATCCAGATCAAGAATCAAGACTTATGATATCAGATTTAAATAATATCATTGCAAAAAATGAGGGTTAAATGGTGTTTGGGAGATGTGTTGTAGGATGTAACAGGGAGATTAGTATGCAAAATTCGACCTAGTTTCCTACATGGACTTGACCAATTTGATCTGGAGTCTTGTTTTCTGAAAATGGCACTGCTGCTGACGCATTTTACCGAAGCACCAATCGACAAACCTGTATTGTCACTGGTATTGAATTTATCCTGATGTGTCGACGTGAATGTTTTCACAATTGAATTAAAGATTCCAACTTAGATTTGACTTGCGTCCAAACACACAGACTGTAGCGTTTTCAGTACTCCATATTTTATTGTCGTTTAAAGCCTCTCTTGGGCTGCACAGCTTACCATCGTATTACAGACCAACATACAAAGAAAGGTCAGCTGAGTTGTTAACAGTAGTTATCTTTGTTTTGTTCCGCGCTCAGAGCCGACAATCTTCAAACCACAACAAGTGCAGCTTCAGCAGACATATGCACAAAGTCTGCTGTGCAGCAGAGATAACGGACACTACCAGCATGATCAGTAAATGGTTACATAAGGCTGGAACTAAACAAAGGAAGTCAACACTTCTCATGTAGTTTTCACAGCACAACTATGCAAAATCTGTCTCAGTCAGTTTGTAGGCTGTTGAGCAAAGTCTGAGAAATACTGCTAATGGCACTGAAGGTGGCACTGTCAGGAAATGACTGTGTGAAGTCTCTGCCCTCCTCTATACTGGCGCTGAGAAGAGGATCCAATGGCACACAACCTGAAATGAGTGAAAAGAGATGACTGATCCCACATGAGGTTAACTCTTAATACACATCCCAGCATCCTCTGTTAGTAGTGCAACTCAAATTAGTCATTGATGAAATGTGCTATAGTTTTGTGTGCTGGCTAAAGCTGGCGACTCAATGCCACTGGTGAGCTGATCGAGCTGCATTATTGATTTTCGAACAGTGGTTACGCAGTCAGGAGAAATTATTGAATTATCTATTCATCTGAGTGACACCTACTGATCAGTTATGCATCATTCTTTTGAACAAAATGTCTGCATAGACTTTAAGCAGCATGGAAGTGATGGAAAACCCCCAGAATCATGACTGGTGGGTCAGGAGTGACACTTCCTGCTAGTGTACCGAGACACCTTGTGGCTGCATGCTAGCATTACAAGTAATTCACTGCTGTGACTCACCTAGAAACACAGACCCAGTCATTTTGGCCAACTCTTCACCACCACCCTTTGAGAATACATTGCTGCACTCCTTAAAAAAAAACGAAAAAGGTAATGATTAAAATAAAATCAGGTTATTCTAAATGGAGAACCAAAAAACGGAGATAAGACTAGAAGAGTGCTAAATGAACATAGTTTGGTGAGTAAATAACTTAGGACATATTAAAAGGAGCACAGTGTCTGATAAGTTGTATATTTCAGTAGAACAAATAAACAGCAGCATAAAGGCTCACTCACAGAGCAGTGTGGACAAACAAATCCACTCATGTTTTCTACGATCCCCAGGATCCGTACACCTGTCTTCTTGCAGAAGGTGATCTCTCTTCTCACATCACCTGTAGATACTGCCTGTAAGAAAATACATGACCAACTTACTTTGAGTGTCATTCATAAAAGAGTGTTTTTATTAGCATGCATTAGGTGGTCCAGCAGTTCTGTCTGTAATAATGACCCCAATAAAAGGAATATATGACAACATATTTTGGTCTTTGCAGAAAATACTACACAAGAGAGGTGCAGTGATGGCCAGTGTTGTTATTTACCTTACTATATAAAACGTGTGTTTTTTCTTGCCTCATTCTGATATGTACCTGAGGGGTGGTGACCAAAATGGCTCCATCCACTCTGTGCTTCTTAAGGTTTTCGAGTACGGCCAAATGCTCATCTGATGTCCCGGGCGGTGTGTCCACCAGCAGCACATCCAGCTCTCCCCAAGCTACATCTGACACAAACTGACCAATCAAAGCTGTGGGTAAAGCACATGCAGACATGGATAGGATGAATGGTAGAACAAACTTGAGCTCAACAGCAAAGTCTTCAAACACTGGGCTGGTGACGCAAACAGTCACATTGCACAATTACTTAAACTTAGTACTGTGAATGCACACAGGGTTGGAGATTCTTGGGAAGCACAGGGTGCTTGTTTGTGGTGCTCTTCAAGACCTCAAAGGATGTCTTGAAGAGCACCTTCACAGGTCTTGTACAGTTCAAGTCTTTCAGATTAGTAGTCTAGCAGATACCTGTTTTCTTGGGACCCCTCCACACCACAGCTTCATCTGGGTCTTCCAATAGAAAGCCAATAGACATAAGGGCCAAGCTCTTCTGGGTGTCAGTGTATACCGGCACCCAACCCGAGTCACACTGGTGCACGTCGGGCCGGCCCATACTCAGCATACGAGGAATGCTTGGCCCACAGAGGTCAACGTCGAGGATGCCAACCTGATTAAACCAGAAGTTCGTTCCTGAATGAGCTTCCCATTTGTATGAACATAGTCAGGCATAGCAAAACAAAACAGTAACACTGATGGGTGATTTCTCCATTTAAAAAAAAATAATGAATCCAATTAAGCATTATAATGTGTTGTAATATAACAGCATGGTGGTAGGGCTGTTCGATGTAACGATATCGGATGACGATATAAAAACGTCTGTCGTTTCATTTTACGCTATCCTTTGTTTCGTGGTGTCGCAAAATAAACTGTTTACGGTAATATTTTTTCATGTTTTGATGGTCACTGTAGTGGCTATATTAAAGTTCTCTCTTTCTCTTATATTTAATATAACCACACTATGGACGGACAAGCCCGTTTTTTTATGCGTTGTGGTTAGCAACAATGACGGTAACACCATCGCGTGTCCGCTTGTTTATCTTCCACATAAACCTTTCACAATAAAGCTCAAGATCCTGTTGAGACTTTTCAAAATAAACTGAATCACGTGAAAGAGCAGATTATTTACGGATGAGAAGTAAAAAAGAGCCGCCAGGTGCTAAAAAATAAACCTTAGACTCAAACGTTAGAACAGGCTTTTCCCCACAGCACTCCGTGTAAGTACACTCACAAAGAAAACGGTGGCTGTTACAACTTGTGTCTAAAAATGTATAGTTTCATGCATCGGTTAAAACACTCTACTCCAGCTACATGACGCGCAGCTGGAAATACTTCCCGCAAGATGGAGCTGCCCGAGATTCACAGAATTTACAGAAAATGTTACATTTTTGTGATTTATATCGTTATCGGGACGATAGATGTCTTATATCGGGATATGAGATTTTGGTCATATCGCACAGCCCTACATGGTGGCATATCTTGACATGAACTAAGCTCACCTTCTTCCCAGCATGCTTCAGGGCCAGCGCCAGCTCTGTGGTGATGGTGCTCTTTCCCACTCCTCCTTTCCCTGACAGAACCAACACAACGTGTCGGACCTGGCCCAAGTTTCCATCTGATTTAAAAAGCAGAAAAAACTAATAAATTAAGGCTTTATTAGTTTAAATTTAAACAAGCTATGAGACACTCTACCTAATCTGGAAACAGGTTTTAGATAGTGCGGAGGGCACGAGCCCAGTTCACAAGTTCAGCATCAAGTTACTGTCGTTACAGTGCACAGTAACTATATAATTATACATGTTTATACTGTACCCACTTTTACTGAGTATTGAACGACACGGTGGTTAATCCTTAGCAAACGACAGTCAAACATAATCTGAAACGGTCAGTTAGCTTCTGGTAGTTAATTGGCTAAATTAACCGTCAACTACCGTCTCCTAGCATGACAATACACAAAATATATGATAATTAAAAACTGCAGGTATCTGCGAATACTTTTGTTCGCCGGTAACTTCGACTTACCATTAATTTCTTCCATATTTTGGATATCAAATATGCGCACAGAACATGAGGGATCAACTTCCGATATAGTCACGCAGCACCTATCCAATCATACAATACATCCTACATCCAAGTCCCGCCTTTCTTTAAACACAACCAATAGGTTTCTGAAGGGTAGTGCGCTGCATTCAAGAGCGAAGCAAACGTTCAAAAACAGAGTAAACTCGCCCTTGACTGCATGATAATGGTGATCATTATTTTAATCTGGGTCGAAATCTAGAGTCCTACCACGCCAATTTTTTTTAATCTTTGGTTGAGACTGTTATCTGACCAGAAAGCAACAGTTTTAATTAAATGTCGTGTTTAAAATACTTTACTTCCTTTGACTACGATGACCTGGATGACTGAGAACCTTCACAGACACTTTACTTCTGTGTAAACGCTTTTTGGAGAAAAGCAGAAAAAAATTGTTTTTTTTACGTTTGTTTTTGCTTGGGACCCCAAAAAAAATCACAGAGCAACTTGTTGGGACGGATGAATATGGTTTATAGTTTTTGGGGTTATAAGACTTTATTACGAGAGGAGTGCCAAGCCCATTTTAGAGAAATTTCGGAGTGACGCACAACACCCATGCCCATGGATTTGATTTTCCTCTTTAGCGTTCTCTCTTTTTCTTAAATGGATCGTATTGAAGATGTGTTTTCACAATTCGTCTTTCCATTTAAAACACAAAACTTCGCCTGAATTAGACGTGCACACATTTTCAGCCTTTTTTTCTTTGTTTTTTGTAGACATACAGTGTGGGGAAAAAATCTTAAATAGGAATGTGACGGGGAGGCAGATGGGATATTGCACAGGAATGAGCAGCAGTACAGACTGAACAGTACAGAAGGTTTTCTTTTGTGGCAGTTGTTACAGTATTGCACTTTTAAAAAAAAATATAAATATCAATAAAGTGGAGTGACCAGTGCAGATTAAACAGAGTACTTGTAAAGCAAACAGACTCCTGTAACGTCTGCCAGATGGTAATAAGGAGAAGAGCTTATGTGCTGGGTGGCTGTGCTCCTTGATGATGCTGTGTGCTTTACGGTGAAGACAAATGTCCTGAATGACAGGAAGCCTCATGCCAGTGATGTGCTCTGCTGCCTTCACCACCCTCTGTAGTGATTTACGGCTGCTGGCAGAGCAGCTTCTGTACCAAACTGTAATGCAGCTCGTCAGCAAGCTCTCAATTGCACACCTGTAGAAATTTGAGGTGATTTTGGCGTTCATGCCAACTTATTCGTCTCCAGGTTTGTATTATCAGCAACCCACAGATCAGAATCTGTTCAGTAGCAACAATCCCACAGCATGAATATACCCTATATATAATTAATATATAGTTATTATGCTTTATAAATACCGCAACTAGGTGACTACACAAACCAACATGAACTCCTCCTCCACACAGGTCTTATCCAATAAGCTGTGAAGAGGGCGTGGAGAAGTAATGTTTACTTCTGTCTTGTAAGAAGTGGGACAGATGCACGCTGCACCCGTGACACACTTGGATATAGAGACACACCAATGAGCAACTGCAACACAGTGAGCAGGAAGACTACAGCAAGGTAAGCACAGAATTCCTGCTGGGAATGACACAGTCCTGTTGCACTGCCTGTTATATATGTGCTAAGATAAAGGATCTGATCATATTTAACGGAACGATTCATCGCAAGCGTTATGAAGTAGACAGCATTCCTTCATGAGGAAATGGATCAGATTCAGGTACATGCGTACATTTTCAGTAGTTTTAAACGTGCCTTCATTATTGCTGTGGCAGTCCACTGGCACCATACCTGTCCTTACATAGACTGACAAAGGAGCTGCTCAAACTCGGTGCTCCGGATGATGATGCATTTAGAGTAATGTAGGGTAAGGCCCAATTAAAATGAGACTAGCTCCAGACTAACTAATCTAAATTAATGGCACTCATCTCCTGCACCTGTTTGCAAAGCGGTAACCAGCTGTTCCCTGCAGGCATTAACCAGGAGAGTTAACAACTCAAGATGTGTAGTTTTTAGCAAATAAAGGCTCTGGTTATGGTTTGGGTCGTTAACTGTATGTTATTACAGGGTATAATGAGTCTGCTACTCATATTATTTTGTAAACAAGGGTACATTTCAGAGAGGCAAACGCTGCCATTGAGGCATGTGATTGTGCATTTGGTAAACAGTTTGAATAAGATTAGATTCGATGTTTGAAACAGCACACACAGTCTGGTGATGTTCTGGTTATTGCATTTGTAATTACAGTGTTTTTAACGAGTAAAGCTAACTAAGAATGAAAACAGTGTTGTTGACAGCTTCATCTGTAATTGACTGCAGTCAGCTATTATTGTAGTCTCAATAGTGTGCGCGCATTTTATAGCTGTTTACTGGCTGCCACTCCTTGAGCCTGTTTCTGTCAGAGTTTCCAGCCTGTTTTCCTCCTCACTGTTGCCAAGTTCTTGCTCAAAGGTGGTCATATGCTTGTTGGAATCTTTACGTTACAGCTTGAGACGAGTAGTGTTGTGATTTGGCGCCATATAAATAAAACTGAATTGAATTATTGCTCTGTTAACAGCCAAAATCACATGATACAAATGATATAGGTTTCTTATTTTAGCTGTAATTGCTGTTACACCTGACCCACTTATCAGTGGTCAGGTGACCCTGGGAGTCCTGTGAAGCATGGGAGTCCTGTGAAGCATGGGGGTCAGCTTTAAAAAGTCAAAGGCGTGCATGAAAACACATCCTGTTGCTAACTGTGGCATATGGGACAGATGGAAATAGAGAAGCTGACACACAAAGATCATTCGAGGTGACTAGAAAGGCTTCCTCACAGTAAATCGTGCAGCTTGTCTCTAACTGTAATATCATATATGGAAGTGAAAAATAAGGTCAGCAAACAAAACAGCTGAATTGACAGAGAGTAGTTTGGATTGACCTACTTTCAGTTGCCCTGCAGGTTTGTTAGAAACTGGTGAAATATGATAGCAGTGAGAGGTGGTTCAGACATGTTTTTGGGCCTGGGCCTTATTTTGCAGTTAAATTTAGATAAGTCGGTATGCTGCTTATTCCTAGACAACCCTCACCAGATTTTATACAAGGGGGGAGGGGGGGCTTTATATTAACTAAAGTGTCATATAATTATACAGTGTAGTATTAAGTGGACGCGGCCCTGAAAAATAAAGGCATTAGACTACGTGTCCTTGGGGAGTGGAATGCTTTAGACTCTCGCTCATGCTTGCTTGGGAAAAAGTAGATAACAGGGGACCACCTTCTAGTGAAAAGTTGCTGAAACGCTGTTGTTTAGACTTGAATGAGCGAGCTGGTAATAAAACTGTTAGGGGCACACCACCATTTTGAGATCCGCGGCAATGTGTCATGCAGGAAGCGTCTCTCTTCTAGAAGTATTGTGTAAGAGAATCAAAGTGTGAAATGATCTACTGAGCAGTGTGTTGTCTTCCATCGGATGCCTATGAGGAATCAAAAGAACTCGGTGAAGTGTTGATATTTAACAAGTACACGTACAGTGCTAAGCAGGAGTTTAGCAGTGACTGCACTTGACATAAATAAGAAATACGTGGCCTCCTGTACTTGTGCCAGCTGGTCATCAGGTGCTGGGTTGGCTTTCCACAGAACTACAATGCTAAGAAGAGGCAGAAACGGACGGGCTCGGCACTTGGCCTGGAGTCAAACCTGGCAAGAGACAGATGCCATGGCTGTGATCCAGTCATCAGACAGAGAGGAACAGGAGGGTCGGACAGTCGCACAGGTGAGACTTTCCTGTTTGTGTTTACTGGAATATAATTGAAACTGGGCTAAATGGAAAAGTGGTTTCACTGGAAATCAAGAACCGTATCCCTGCAATGTGAAACAGAATAGTTCTATTTAGAGTAAGTACAGCTAGTTTTTCCACTTGGACTGTTCACTTTCTGGAATAGCAGTGTGTGAAATGTGGTCATGACATGACAGCACGCCCAATACTTTTAAAGAATCTTCTAAGTTTACTTGCTTGTATGCATGACCTCACATCACTAGTGATACACAGTGTTCAAAAACATAGCACACAAGTTCCCGCCTGGCTCTTTAGATTGCAAACTTTCCCCTTTTTTTTCCATTCAGCCTTGGCAACCTATGTTGCTCTTTGATAGCAATTTGTTGTGATCCTGATTCAGCTCTACTGCTGGAGCTCACTGCCCCCCTGGACTAGGGCCACGTCCGTGGACTTACAGGATCCTGTTTGTAATGTTTGCGTCAACCAGATCAGTGACTTGGAGCCTGAGGTGGATTACCGGGCCGGTTTCCAGACTGTCTCTGAGGTGGTGGCATTGCCAAGCACAGTACCAGTGAAACGGGAGTCTTTCTTCCACTGTGACCCAGAGGAAGAGCTCAGTCCGCTTCTTGGCGTCATCAGTGACTGTCTCTATGGGGAGGAGGACAAAGGTGAGCAGAAGCTGATGAAAGACAGCATAAAGATGCATGTAAACAATATTATAATTTAGGCATGTTGTAGAGTCTTTATATGCTTACGGCTGTCTGTCGGGGAATATTAGCACTATATTCATTCATATTCCAACTTCTGTGCATTGTAAAGGTGTGATTAGTGCCACAACAAGCTTTCACTATCAGTGTCATGTTTAAGGTTCAGGATGGTCAGAAATCAACATCTTCATTTATTTCCTTTGCAAACTCATGAACAGAATAAGAAGGCTGAGAGTCACGTACACCGATAGATCTAACACGCTCATGATAAGCAGCTGTAACATTTACCCATTAAGATGTTACCATCTGCAAATTATACTGAGCACAGCATATAGCGGTGCCACGAAGTTTAAAGCTATTTGATCACAGATCCCTCAAAACTGCATGATGAACAGCCTTAAAGTGGCGGTAGATGAAAAGCCAAGAAACGTCGGTGTGCTTCGTTTTTGGAAGAACATCTGGCATAACTGCTCGTGCATGGCGTGTGTCCAGGTTTTGACTGGGTGTGGGATGACCACTGTAAGTCCTCTGGAGCCTTTCTGAGCTGTGACAACAGGAAGGTGAGCTTTCACTCAGACTACAGCTGCGGCACCGCTGCAATCCGTGGCAACAAGGAGCTCGCAGACGGCCAACACTACTGGGAAATCAAGATGACCTCCCCTGTCTACGGGACAGATATGGTGCGTAAGAGAAGCTAAAAGAATACTAAAGTTGTAACAAAGTGACCTGAAAATGAACATTTTTAAAATGTTTGTTTTGTTTTGCTTTTCTGGTGTAGATGGTGGGAGTTGGAACTTCAGAGGTGAACCTGGAGAAGTTCAAGTACAACTTTGGCAGTCTGCTGGGCCATGATGAAGACAGCTGGGGGCTCTCCTACACCGGTGAGTTATCAGATATATTGACTTTGATTGATAAGAAAACAGTAAATAAAACAAAAATGTTTCTCTGTGTGTTCAAAGGTCTGTTCCAGCACAAAGGGGACAAAATAAAATTCTCTTCTCGGTTCGGTCAAGGCTCGATCATCGGAGTGCACCTGGATACGTGGCACGGCACCCTCACCTTCTACAAGAACCGGCACTGCATAGGTTTGTGTTTTCCTGCGTTTTAAGGATAAGTAGAAGCTTTATTTGTCGGTTGCAGTTGCCTGCAGCTGAAACGACAGACCTACTCGACCATACATAAAATATACAAACACTGGGGAGACAGGTCAGGCTAGGCAGCAAAAAAAAGGGATGGACAGTGAGATGTGTAACACATAGGGGCAATTCAGGAGAAAAAAAATGGTTTCTGCCCATGATGACTTCCAACAAGTGAGTCATCATGAGGAGAAAACAAAAACCTCCATAGCACATAAAGAAGCACAGATATCATCACACTGTAACACCATGAAACACAGATAAGCAATATAAGTGGGGAGGGTGGGTGCACCAATGTACACAGTGGTCATGGTCACTGCGATTACTCGCGCCTCCAGCTGAGCCGCTGTCTCCATCGGGTGCGAGGTAAGCATGGGAGGAGGCGTTGGATCCGTGGAAGGGAGTGTGGTGAGTGCACGACACGCATGTGTGCGTGTCGGGGTGTGTGTCCTGAGTTCAGCTTGAGAAAGTGTCCTTTCGCCTGTTAGGCCAAGATCAACAGTCCGCAGCCTACGCAGGTGGCCTTGAGGAATAGGGCAGAGAGTCAGGTTGTTCTCGTTATCATATCTCTTGGAAGCATGTTGTTGTTCTCCTTGGCGTCAACCTTCAAGTAGCTGGCGCCATCGGGGGGTGGGGGTATAGCCACATTAGAGATGTAGGTAACTGGTTTAGGGCGAACGGACTGCATCCATTTTTCAGTTAGTTACGTTTGTCTGCATATTCTAATAATCCCAATGGGCTCTGCCTGTCCTGCCAACAGGTGTGGCTGCAACAAGGTTACACAACAAGAAGTTGTACCCCATGGTGTGCTCCACAGCAGCCAAGAGCAGCATGAAGGTGATGCAGGCCTGCTATACACCCACCTCCCTGCAGTACCTTTGCTGTGCAAGGCTGCGCCAAATGTTGCCGTGTTGCCCAGACCTGTTTAATGCCCTGGATCTGCCCCCCGGCCTGCGCGTCCTCCTCCACATACAGCTGGGCTGGGTCTTCAGCCTCAGCAGCAGCCCCGAACCCTCAGAGGAGCAGGAGGATTTCGGCAAGACGAGCCTGCCTTCGAGCCCCTGCCCCAACCTGAGCCCGGTGTCCAGTGCCTGTGCCTCCCCCAGCCCCTGCACCAGTCCGATTCCCAACACGGACCCTTACCCGTCACCTCAAACTCATTCCAGCGCTTGCTCCTGTCCCCCATCTCCTCCCAGCAGCGACTACGAGAGCTGCTGCTCCGAGCCAGAAGATTATCAGTGCAAAAGGTGCCGTTGGACTTGACAACGTGGTCCAGCGGAGGAGATGTTTGACAAAAAAGAAAGAAAATTGGCACACAGCTTTTCTACCGTTGCCACAAATTTCTCCTTTTGTTGATCACAGAGAGATATTTTAGCCAACATTTGAGTGGATCGTTGCTTATTTGTTTGCTATGTAACAAGTATTTGTCTTCCACATAATGTTGAAATGAACAAGAACAAAGAGTGTGTGTGTGAGAGAGTGTGTGTGTGTGTGTGTGTGTGCGAGTGAGAGATGAGGCCTGCTGCCATTTAAAGAGGTTAGATTCAGAGAGAGAAGAGGCAAACAAAAGGTAAACTTCTAGAAAGCCGTAGACTCTGGAAGGAACAGAGGTGCTTTTTGATACTGTGAAATCGACTTTTTGTAAACGTGTTTTGTAATCGCCATTTTGCTTAAATGTCAAAGGTAGCTCTGCACTGCACTCTGCAGTTTTTTTTTGTTTCATTTTCTATTTCCAGTTTTTGCTACTTTTCTTTATGGATTTTCTTACTCAGGTTCATTCTTTAAAATAAAACCAAAAAACTAGAAAGTGCCTGCTTCAGCTTATTTATTCTAGAAAGATTCATACATGTACATACAATTTATGCAGCTTATATATCTCCTATTTATACACAAAAAGCTGTGCTGAAAAACAGTCATCACATTATTCCCGGTACTCCAGATTATATTCTGGTAATCTAATACATTTAATCTGCAGGAGTTAAAATGAGAAGAAAAAGTGCTTTTCCTGGAAAGTAAATCTCAAATCCAAGGCATATTTTTAACTTGTAAACATCAACATTAACATATTAGCAGCCAAGTGGAGACAGAGCATTATCAGAAACCAGATTCCTCCTCGCTGATGTCTCCCGGTCTTCTTGCTCTCAGATTAGTCCAGGACCAGCTGGGGGTTGTGGGCTGTGAGGCAGCGATAGACTCGGGCTGAAATCTCCGGTCCCACGCGTCTCTCTTTGCCTCCGCTTTTTGCCGAGAGGCCCGCGAGCAGCTCTTTTCTGTCCTCCTCTGACCCCAAGCTGTTATAAGCCTAAAATGAACAGAACATATTACAGAAGAAGAGTTTTTCTTCACGCAAACCTTATCAGACCACAGCGTCTCCTCACCTGTAGCAGCAGCTGGGGAGATGGATAGGATCCGGTCACAGCAGAGGCCACAGCAGGGCTGACTCTGTTCAGCTGCTGGATCTGCCTGCTCCAGACCTGAATCAGGCCGGAGCCATCCTTCTCTACCCGAACCCCACTGGCCCATGAGCCATCCACGCAAAAGGGCAGTTCTGCTCCCTCTGTCAGGAGTCTGCAAGAGCACAAAGTGGAGGTTTCATTAATTCACAGTCAGCCGCTATACTGTCTATGTCAGGGCACAGAACTGTGGCATACTTGAAAGGGCGTTTGGACAAAGCTTTGGTGACAGCACAAACATGATCAGTGACCTCCTGCCAGCTATCCAGGAAAACCACGGAGATATTTTTGTAGAGCTGTAGATACCCGAGAACCTGGAGATGAAAGCGTTTCAAAAAGAGATAGAGAGAGATTTGTTATCCATCAAGCTTTTTTGAAGATGTATACGAGTTCAAGATTCAAAGTGTTTATTGTCATGTGTACAGAGAAATAGCATCTCTCTGTGCAATGAAATTCTTCCTTTGCTGTCCATACACAAATGCCAAGTTAGATAGGGTTGAAGGAACAAGACCAATAAGGATAAAAATAATGAAAGATAAATAAATAAGTACAACAATAAGTAAGTGAAGACAAGTGAGGTACGCAGATGTTGATGTAAATGGATGTACAAAGGAGCTTAATGTACAAAATGAACTTAGTGTGCAAAGTGTCCTGATGTGCAAATTGCAGTTGACGTAGGTCAGCTGTGTGAGTTGTGTGTACATGTGATAAAATCAGGAAGTAAGAATCGCAAATCCTTGAAAGAAAGACAGAGATTCAAAGCAAACTGACCTCCTCAATGTCCAGATGATCCATCCCCAATTTGTATTGTAGAGGCACACTGTGGGCGTTTGACCTGTTGGTAAACAATAGGTCAGGTCATACAGTTTCCGCACTTTACTTATAATCAGAAAGTGGAGAAGTGAAGGAGCCACTGGGTAACAGAGGAAGTTAAGTATTCCCAGTTAAGCTGACCTGTAATCTGGCTCAGAGTCTGTCACTAACAGAGTGACCACCTTCTTGCCATCACGGTTGAGAAACTCCAAAAGCGGACTCCAGAAAGACCCCACCCCCGTCTCCACCGCTTGGCTGTGGATAATCTGCGGAGTGGCAGAGCGCAGTGTGAGTTCGAGGAGCCACAGCTCCTTCATACAGTCAATGACACCATTACAACAGCTCAAAGGACTGCTTACTCTATTCACAGAGATCACTACATCCATGAAATCAGCCAGACTCAGGACTAGAAGCACCTGCTCTTCCTCCTCCACCACTGAGACCATGCCACCTTCTCCCTGCTAAAGCCAAAACAGTAATCCCTCACGGGAATCAACAAAAATGTAGCAAATTGCTAAATCTAGATTGAGTGAGTTGCCTACCTGAGGTAAATCTTGGGTCCAGGCGATGCTGCCAACGAGCTGCTCGCTCTCGATGCTGAACTTCCAGTCAAGGGAAACCAGAGTGTCCAGCAGGACGTCTGAGCCATCCTGCTGCAGAAGAACTGAAGAAAGACACAAAACAACACAGCAATTTGTGCGTTTTTGTGCATTATAAAGCTCACTGCCATCCCCGCAGAAGTCATAGTCAAGGAAAATGACATTTTTAAGGTGGTGCCTTTTAGGCTGGAAACAACAGCCATTACTTAAACAGTACTTAGGTAATGGTTCTTAAAGATTTAGACAGGCCCTTGCAAGGAGCATTGAGTCACTGATGTGGAACCTAGACCAGGATGGAAATGCAAGACTGCAGTTTGACTTTGCTGCACTTTTTCCCCCTTAAATTCAAACTGGACATCTTGTTATTGGTAATGACTGTGGAGTGGGGGCGTGAAGGCTTTTGAGCTTATGCAGGGTGTTGAAGAAGTAAAGATGCCGTGGAAAACTGTATCGTAAACTAGAAATACAGAAAATACTCTTTAAGAGACAGGGATGGGATCATACATGGCACAAATACAGTCAACACAAACGAGATCATACCCGTGTCATTTTACATCTGCACATATTTATTTATTTTTTAAAGTTGGCCCCAAATTGTAGTTGTAAAGTTAATTTCCGGCGACACCTGAAGGCATCCCTGTGTCCGTGTGTACCTGGGTGTATGCAGACAGTGATGCATTTGAGGCAGTTTTCTGGCCGGAGACTCTTAAGGGTCTTGGCTGCCTCTCTCCTCCTCTGCTGCTCCTGTCTCCTCTCCTCCTGCTCCTGGGCTCTGGCCGCTCTCTGTTTCTCTCTCGCCTCCTTCCTCTCCTTCACTTTCAGCCTGTCCTCTTCTATTTCCTCCTTACTGCGACGTTTCCTGGCAGGACTCGGTGTACCGGACCCACCTGCTGCTGGAGGAGCCAGAGCAGCAGACCCCCCCCTATTTGCTGCTGAATTGTGTGAACCCTGCTCCTGCTTTTCTCTGCTGGCTGTCTGGATGCTGTTATCGCTGCCCAAACCGGGTTTTGTTTCAGCGTCGCTGTCCTCAGACTCAGAGATTTCCCACGTTTTAGCCCTCCGTAACAAAGACATCTCACATGTTAGAGACACAGCCGAAGTCCTTATTTGTAAAACCCTGAAAAAAACTTGGGAATATCTGAGTGGTACTGCATTGTTTGTATAAGCCCACGATGGTGTTCGATGAGGGACAAATCACCCAAAACTCGCGATACTTAGTACTGATGGGATTTCCAGCTCTTTTTAGAGAACCGGCTCTTTCGGCTCGACTCACTAAAAAGATTCGACTCTTTCGGTTCCCAGCCGACTCTTCAGGTTGTTTTGTTGCTTTAATTAATTTATTATTAACAACAATATAAAATTATGCTCAAAAGGAATTACTATTGTAAAAAAAAGTGGTTTTATTTATATATGTTTATATATAAATATATACGGTGGTCCCTAGAGACAAAGCACTACAAACTCCAAAGCATGTACAAACTCCAAAACACATTTCTAGCATTAACTGAACTTCCAAAACAGAGCTACCTAGATCACTTAAATTACACAATTGAAAGCATATGTGTATTGTTTGTGTATTTATACACAAGCACTCATATATATTCAAATAATAAAAAAAAAAGTTCATTTACCTGTTACTACCACATACCAAATCCGGTTGTTGGTACTTTCTGGCTTGTGTAGCCACTAGGATCCTAGCATCCTAGAGCACTTCTGTTGTGGTTTGTACGTGTTTTGGAGTTTTTACGTACTTTGGGGTTT
This sequence comes from Pundamilia nyererei, assembly GCF_000239375.1. NCBI lineage: Eukaryota > Metazoa > Chordata > Actinopteri > Cichliformes > Cichlidae > Pundamilia > Pundamilia nyererei. The sequence goes on along the minus strand of NW_005187624.1, from coordinate 17,304 downwards.
GTACATGCTTTGTCTCTAGCGACCACCGTAAATATACTTTAATTTATTCACTCCACATAAAAGGTAATAAATAAATCTTATAATACTAAAAACAACTATTTACATTTCTACTTTTAACCATTTGCATTTTCAGCTTTTTCCTGTGAAACAAATTTAAAGTGAAACAACACAAAACACTGCAAACCACAACACAATTAAATATAAATTAAAATATGAAAACAAAAAGAGCATGTGTAACCGGTGTGATTCTGCGTTGTCTGATAAAAAAGGTAAAAGAAAGAAAGACCTCCAAGTAAATAATTTGCCCACTCCAGCTCCTCTCCCACAGGGGAATTGTAG
>NW_005187624.1:2146-7358 GCF_000239375.1 Pundamilia nyererei | reverse complement strand
TCCGCAACTGAAAATAGTTGTGGATGATTACTATACCTTTCTAATGTGACGTTGTTGTCCCTGGCACTCTTTCTCTCTCTTTCCCTCCTGCTCTGTTCCTGTGCTACTACCTGTAATAACGGCCCTCCCCCCTCTTCCCAGCGAAGGAGGTGACCTAGCGAATAAATAAGTGGTGTACTGCAAATTTGGGTATTAAGTTGTTTAAATGTACTTACAAAAATAAATGGCCAACATCAAACTATAATCAGTCCAATGAGCAGTACAGAACCCTGATTGTAATTTATATAATGTTTTATTTCTCTAGGACACCTGTAAGTTACTTAGCAACAAACACATACGTTTCCGTCAAGGTGGTTTTAAGATATGAGTTTCCCAGTATCAGCCACAGAAGAAGCGGTCGCTCACTCTGTTCATGTAAACGACAGTGAAGGATATGATTTTTGACGCTGTTTCTACAACAAAAACGATGGCGCAGCCGGCGGAAAAAGGTACGTCTCACTGCAAAGTTAATTATTAAAAACACAGCAGCACAGATTACTGATACGAACCAGACCTCTGCTTGTGACCCTGAACACGCTTCCCTAAAATCTCAGCATTTTATACTTCCACTGGGATTACAGAATTACATACTTTTTTCTCCTTAAAAACAAGCTAAAAACCAAAACTTTAAATCACCTGATGTTGCCCTTTCTTTATTGTGCTTCACTGTCTTGCAGCATACTATCGCTTTGTGGTGCTCTTCTTTAACTGTCTGCTGACCTTTGGGTCCTACTTTTGCTTCGACATTCCCAGTGTGTTACAGGATCAGTTCCAAGGGGTGAGCAAGAGGCAGCGCTGCTTACAGATCGCATCAATATTGCACGACTTGATTATCAGGAGGGAAAGACTGATGTTGTTTTTAATGTTTGACAGAACCTGACGTGTCCCAATGCGACGGTGATCAATGGGACAGTGGACTGTGTGGAGGGACTGGGGATGACCCCTCAGCAGTACAATCTTCTCTATGCCATCTATGCTTGGACGTAAGCACGTTAATGCATTGATTTCACTGTGAAAATGCAGAAAAGTGGCTTATCAATGAGAAGCTTCTCTCTGTTATCAACAGGAATGCAGTAGTGGTGATCCTGGCTGGATTCCTGATTGACAAATTAGGAAATCGCTGTAAGTTTTGTTTTATGTTTTCTCTCTGCATGGTCTGCAGTTGTTTTTAATCTACTGACAGTAAAATGATGGTACAACCATTTCTTTTGCTCCTCTTTGCAGTCGGTGTGTTTCTCTTCTCTTTTCTCTGTGTTTTGGGCTCATCACTGTTTGCTCTCGGCTCCCACTTCAAGGGATCTCCCTACTTGCTGCCACTAATGCTCACCGGCCGTCTGCTGTTTGGATCAGGCAATGGATCTCTGACTAGTAAGTTGTCTTCATGGATATAAACAAATATTCTCTGCAGCATCGCATTTGAGGAGCATTTCTTAACCGCTCAGTTACCTTTCTCCTTCTTCATTAGTTGTTCAGAAACGCATCACAACCTTCTGGTTCAAAGGGAAGGAGTTGGCTTTGGCTTTCGGCCTGACCGTGGCCTTCTCGCGGCTGGGCTCGGTGTTGAACTTCTTCCTCACGCAGAAGTTTGAAGAAAAATATGGCATGCAGTGGACACTCTGGGGTGGTAGGTGACGAATGCGAAGAAATCTCAAGGATTATGGTGTGGTGCCATGTGACCTGGGTTTCTCATGTTATTGTTTCTTAGGTGCACTGTTGTGTGTGCTGGGCTTCACTTCCGCTGTCATTGTCAGCACCTTGGACAAGATTGGAGTGAGACAGCTGGGTCTCGATGGAGCCATCCAAGAAGAGTCTCGCAAAGTGGTACGATCAATATCCTTTAATAAAAAAAAAAACATGCATACATAACACTGAAGATTAAAACCTTAATTTTTCAGTATTATGGACACACTAGTGATCTGTGTGTGGAGCATCATTTATTGTTGTGTGTTTTTATGTGTAGAGGATTCAGGATGTGAAGCTCCTGTCAGTAAGATACTGGCTGCTGGTTCTCACCATCATGTTCTTCTACAACGGCATCTTCCCCTTCATTGCTGATGCAAGGTAGAGTTCTCAACATAAAGTGTGAGCATAAAGACTTGTACATGCAGAGCTGCTTTCAGAGTCATCCGTGAAACTTAAACCTGCATTCCTCTAAATACAACAGCACGTATTGCAAGTGCAAGTGATACTAGTGTCACAAACATTTACATCTGTCTTCTTCTTTTTCCTTTTTTTTTCCATATCCCAGCAAGTTCATCCAGGATAAGTACAGCTACTACAGCCAGGAGGAGGCAGCTTATATTGTGGGAGCAGTCTATGACAGCTTAGTGGTCCTCTCAGCCATCGTGGGCATTCTCATTGTACGTATCTTTAATTTAAACCCAAATCTTATTCCTGTCTTCAATTAAATTTTTTTCATACTGCACCAGATCAAAACAACTGTCCCTGTAGGGTGCTTTATATGGTATGCTAAGACCCCCCATGAGCAAGGACTTTGTGACAGTGGGAAGAAAAACTCCCTTTTAATAGGAATAAACCTTCATCAGGTACAGGAGGAATCTTGAAACACTCTCGCTGTCATGCGTTTCAGGATTATGTGGGTCTGCGGGGAGTTTTTGCATTGGCGAGCGCCGTCTTCACACTGCCCGTGTTTGGACTCCTGGCTTTCACTTTTGTCCCTCCTCTGGTTTCAACCATATGGCTGGGAGTCACCTACTCCTTTGCTGCTGTGAGTGCGGATTTTTTTTTTTTAATTCATTTTTGATAAATAAAATCTTAGACGTCAGAGTTAAAATGGTAAATTATTACAATGAATTAATGTATTTTCTAGTATGTTAAACTTGTTGCTGCCTGTGTGGCATTCCAGGCCAGCATGTGGCCGTCTATTCCCCTTGTCATACCTCAGGCAACTCTGGGAACTGCCACCGGCCTGGCCACCTCCGTACAGATGTTTGGGGTCGGGATCTCCAATCTCATTGTTGGACAGATACTAGGCACCAAGTCCAGGTGGGGAGAACCTGACATTAGAATCTCATTGCAGTGCACTTGTTTAGAAGGTACCATGAAAGCTGCAGCAATCGCTTCAGAGTGTCGGGTCAGAACATTTGTTAATGTTCACATGAGTGTGGAACAAAACAGCAGAGTCCAAGTTGTTGTTCTTCATATTTAAAATTGAGAAGTGTGTGTGTGTGTGTGTGTGCGCGTGTGTGTGTACAAAGCATAATAATGCAAACCAGTTACACTTCAAATTACATCATACACATAAAGATACAGCTGAGCTGCACTCAAATGCAGTATATAAATAAATAAGCTGGCATATTACTTCAGACTCGTTATGTAAACCTAAAGTCGGATAATATGAATTAACACACCACATACAGCTATGCAATGAAAGCAACTTCACACTATTTAACATCCAGTACACAGAGCACAGAAACAACAAATCTCTCTGCTAGAAGCTAGTCAGTAATAAAATCTGTTATGTTAGCGAACTGCCACTTATGCAGAACCTCATTTAAACAGAAGCACAAAGAACTGCTCATATGTCATCAAACATGCTAAACATGGCTAAACAAAAACATGACTAAGTGAAGTACATCTTTAAACATATGGTCTCATGAGCACACGCACTGTCAGTTGTTTAGCTGCTGTTTGTCTCTGAGATGAAGCTGCCCACATGCACACCTATGGTGCATTCAAGGGTACATGGGAAATCCCACACACAACTCTACCTTTTTGTACAGCACTAATTGTCCTTCCAGTCTTGTTTAGCTCTGCAGTTTCTCCATTTGTGTTGCAGTGAAACTAAGATCCCGCTGTGGCGTTGGCAGAGGATGATGATCTTCATGTTGGCCAACACCATCAGCTGCATTGTGACCTCAGTGCTGCTTAACGTTGTTGATCACAGACAGGTCAGACATCTGAGGTTACCTCATTTGGTTACCTCATGACTTTATTTTCTCGAAACACTATCAGCAGAAAGTTAATGATGCCCCCCACCCTTACAGGACGGGATCCTCAACAAGACAACAAGAAGTCAGGGCAGGCACAAGAAGGCTCCAAGAACTCGGGCGCAGAGAAACTTGAAGTGAAAGCCGCTCACCCAGGCAGAGGAGAGGAAGAGCCAAATGAACAGAAAGGACACTTTCTTTAGTAAAGTAGAAGTACAGATACCTGGGTTAAAATAAAATACTCAATTAAAAGTTGAACTACTGAAGCAAATTTTTTACCTAAGCAAGAGAGAAAAAGTACAGGCTCTGAAATGTACTCAAAGTAGGCAAGTAAAAAGTTCTTGAAGGACAATTCTACTGAATTGTCCTTCAAGAACTGTTAAAATGACAATCAATCTAATTGAAACAGCTGCATGTTACAGATGTGGCCTCAAAGATTTGTAGTTTAGATTTAAAAGCACTTAATGTAATGAACTCAGTCATTTTCCATTCGTTCTGCAGTTTGTTCCAAGCTAAGGGTGCTAAATGAACAAAAGCTCTCTTACCAAATTCAGTTTGGGCAAATATACCATTTATACTGTCTTTACACTAGACAGTATAATGTTGGAATTCAGTGAATGAATCTAAGCATCACTACTATAAAGGGACTGAGTAAGGTGCTGCTGAAATGGTGGTCAGCAGTATTTCTCATGTCAGAGATAACAGAACTACCATTAAAGTCAACCTCAGGTCCTTGGTCGCCTCCCTGACTGAGATACTTCTTGCAAGAAAAGCATGTGAAGAGTCCTGCCAAATCAAAAGGTCTTCTACTTCAATGTTCTTTAAGTCAAAGTGTTCCTGAATGCTTCTGAAGTCATTTTGTAAGCGTGGATTTTCTTTGATGTCATGTTATTCGTCTTCACATGCAGTGAATGAGTAACTACCATCTACTTAGGTATGTGTCTGCTTGTTTGTTTGTTTTTAAGCAATATTTAACTCATTACCACAGGTTGATTTCACTCAGGTTATTAAATGACAGATTTTCATTTATTTGACTTTATCTACAGGACATAAGTAGATAATTCAATTTTAAAACACATTTTATCTCTGCTGAAATAGCTATAATAACTACTGCCATGAATAACTGTGTGGACATTACTGCTGTTACTAAATCATGTTATATACACTGAACAAAAATATAAACGCAACACTTTTGTTTTTGCTCCCATTCCCCATGGGATGGA
>NW_005187624.1:0-956 GCF_000239375.1 Pundamilia nyererei | reverse complement strand
CACTGTTTGGGAGGGATGGTTATATTGTGTATCTGGAATGAATTTTAGGTCTCTACGTCCATCCCATGGGGAATGGGAGCAGTAACAAGGGAGCAGGTGTTGCGTTTATATTTTTGTTGAGTGTAGTAATGGATGTTAATTAAAAGATTTAATGATCTTGCAGGCCAACAGGTTAACCCACAAATGTTGGCAAATGGAGATCAGGAACCTGCTAATGGCTTCCTGAACGATCTGTATCTCGCTCTCCGTGATTATTGTTGCTATCTACATGAGCTAATAGCTTCAGTACTGGCACAATATGACAATTACCTTTACGGGGACGAAGACGATGACGACGACGACGACGACGATGTTCAAAATATTCATGTGAGGGACAATAATGCCAACGGTGACAACGATGAACAGCACGGGGATCACAATGCTGTGGTTGTGATCATTTTCAATGTTGGTGGCATTGAAAATGAGGAGGCATTTGAAGGCCGTGTGGATGGTCGCCAGTACATCCCAGAAGAGGACCCTCAGCCAGGTGTTTCCAGGAAGAGGTCTAGAGAGAGGGATGAAGAAGATTTAGGACCAAACAAAAGAATGAGATGGAGCGATGATGACTCTGAAGTATTTGAAGATGCGCACGAAGAGCTTGATCATGAAACTGGAGGCTCGAGGAAGCGTTCCCGAGAGGATTTTGAGGAAGAAGAGCAATACTTGCCTGTGTGCAAACTTCAGAGGTGTTCAATTGAGTCGACCAGCAGCAATGAAGACTAAGACTACTTCGACGGGTTTTTTCAGTATCCTTTCAGTAATCTGATGGCCTACTCAGGTGATCCTGAATCCTCTATGCTGCAATAAGCTGGGCATACACTGTGCTGCGATTTTTCAGTCGCGTTATTCGGCTCCTGATCAAACTGTAGGATTGACTCGCAGGGGTGAGAAGTTTGATCAAGGCCAAACTCGGGACG
>NW_005187623.1:1017716-1018968 GCF_000239375.1 Pundamilia nyererei | reverse complement strand
ATCGACTGTCTTGTTTTCTTCATGATGAATAAGTCTCTAGAATTAGCGGGGCTTGTGGAAACACAGACCCAACATTTATTTGGTCCTTCGGAGCCGGAACCTAACACATTGCATCCACCGAGGAGAGGGAGAGGACGTCTGGGATGACTGACGTAAAGCCCTGGTTTTTCACTTTGCTTTGTTACCAGGCCGGGAAGTTTGCGCCTGAACTCCCCTCGGGATGGATGGCGATTGACCGGATCCAGAGACTCTTCCCATGAACATAAACAAACAGTGAGTAGAAAAGGCCTTATGCGTCACTGAGACTGCGCAGGTACACGCGAGTCCAGGGGAGCGCTGGTTGCGCGGTTTCACGCGAACCTAAAACAATAGAGAGCGGCTACGTGACCATGCGGTTTCTCGCAGGTACGGGAGTGCGCCAGCCGTGCGGGAAGGTCGCAGGCTACTAAAGAAACGGCTCCGTAGCTGCGCGGTTTCACGCGAGCACGGGAGTGCGTTGGTTGCGCGGGTCCACGCGAACCTAGAGGAAGCAGCTCTGTGACTGTGCGGATAGGATGCAGGTCCAGGAGCACGCTAGCTGTGCGTGCTGACGCAAGCTTTGATTCTTATCTTATTTTTACTTTAGTGTATTTTTCTCCGCCGTTAAAGGTATAGAGAGTTTAAGATTATAGGCCAAAAAAAAGTGTGAATGAGCATATGCGTGTGTGAGTGCCAGTAAGTGAACGCAGCAGCACAGAAGGAAACCTAAAGCGGTGTTAATGTGATTCTGTGACCTGTTGTGTACACGTAGCCTGGGTTTTGGGGTAAGGTGTTACCTGCCGCAAACTTAAAATAATTGTCACAATGGGGAATAAAATGTGTAAGTCTGCCTTAGAAGGGGATGTAAAATTTATGGAGAAATTTTCACGCAGTATGTAGGTTGTTGGCGTAAAAAATATGGATTTGAAGGGACATTAGTGGAAGTTCAGTGTAAAATGCTTGTAGAAAGAATAGCTGTAAGTGTAGCAGGTAAAACAGGGAAAGCTAAGCAGAGGAAGGAATTGCAGTTAGCAGTTGCTAAGTTTTGGCTGGAGCAGGCTCAAAAGAGAAGAGAAGCACAGAATGTTAAAAGAGCAATATTGCAAGCAGTAGTTGTGAAACCTGAGGATGAAACCACAGCTCAATCCACTGCAACTACTTTAGAACAACACTGTAGAAAAGCATTAGAAAGAGCAAGAATGTTAGCAGAAAGAAGAGCCAGAGAAGAGCGTGA
>NW_005187623.1:971512-981389 GCF_000239375.1 Pundamilia nyererei | reverse complement strand
AACAATACTGTGAATGCTTTTCAAGCATTCACACTAATAAATGATACTAGATTATCCACCAATAAATTAGTATATTTTGGACATGTTAACAGATGACAGATTGGGTATGTGATCCTGTTAGCAAACACAGAATATTAACCAGAAACAACTCATTCATTTCCAACATTTAAGTTGGCTAATAAAAACCACACCTCATATCCTAATGCATTTACCTGTCTACACAGGTGTATCTGACATTTTTTCCTCTGATAAATAATACTCTCCACTCTTCAGGTCTGTAGTATATATATCCTATATCCAAGAAACTACCCCCACTAATTCTTTATTCCCCTGAGCTTCCCTTATCTCTGATTCTAACAGGCTGCTGTGTCCATGGTGTCCCTTCCTAAAAAAGGTAAAAACAACTGCCTTCTTTCAGTCACATACATCAGTCTGTCTACTGCCATTCTTCCCATGACTTTCCCTAGATGAGAAGTTAGAGCTATAGGCCTACAACCTGTGGTCTTAGTGGGGTCTTTCCCTGGTTTCACAGCTGGAATTATTGGAGCTTCTTTCCACCTTCCTGTCATATTCTATTTGTCCCAAATGTCATCAGACTGTTTAATTCCTCACTGGAGGGGGGAGGGAGGGAAAACAGGAGGACAAAGGAGGGCGGGAACAACTGAGCTGTAGTGCTTTTTTTTCCACTGTGCAATAATTGCAATATTTTTTCTTATATTAGACGGTGCAATAATCACTGTGCTATAGACTCACTGAAATGTGCAACCCACTGGTAGTCCTATTAATCCATATTCTATATTCTATATTTATATATGTGCATATTTGTATATATGGTATATTTATGCTTATATCCGTACTCTCATCCCCCTTTATTGTATCTGTAACATGTAATTTCTGTCGGTGCTGTGCTACTGGAAACTGAATTTCCTGGAGGAACCCACCCGAGGGATTAATAAAGTTTCATCTAATCTAATCTAAGAGCAGCAGAACATTCAGTCCTTCATCCCCTAACTGCTTCATCATGATTTAACACACTTGATCCTTCTAGGGGAAGTACGTTTTATGCATTTATGAGCTGCTTTGAATTCACACTTTACAAAATGAACATTAGATCTATCATCTCCAGGATTATCCTGATTTAACATTTCAACATGATTTGTTTTTGTTCTCTCTCACACCAACCTTCATCAGTTCAATTATTTCCACAAAGGATTTGATTAACTTTTTTAGCCAGGATCTCTCCTTTTTTGAATCCATACTTCCTATTGTTCCTTGACCTACTAATACTGGATTCTGCAGTTGTTTCCTGACTCCATTCATGTTCTTAACTGTACTCCACACATTCTCAATAGGTGTGCTTCTTCCTAAATTACTGCAGTATTCCTGCCAGTATGTTCTTTTAATTTTCCTCTTTCCTCATTACTGCTGAGCCTTCTTTATATTGTGTTTCTTTTAAGCTGCCTGAATGTTCTTTCTTTCCTTTACTGCTGCATTCGGTACCATTGTCTTCAGTACTGTTCCTCTACTCACTGGGACAGCTTCTTCAACTGCATTTATTCTAAGATCAGTCAGCTTTTTATGGATATCATCTCCGTCCTCCTCCATCCTTACATCATCTTGATAATTTTGTTTGAAATTTTCAAAAAATAAAACAAAAACAAACCCAAAACAAAGACAGACACAAACTGGCTCAGATGCATTACAGAAAAAAAACAATTAATTCAAACAAAATTGCACTTCACAATACAGAATAAAATACAAAAAGCTGAAGTTGATAAAAGTTTACAAATCTGAGTCTAGTTCAGCCCAATCTGGATTTTGCAAAGTGTTCCAAAAAGGGGTTCCAAACTTTCAGAAGAGAATCTTTTGAGTCTTTGCTGAACCTTTCCATTTGTATTATGGACATCATGTCTGTTACCCACAACTGAAAGGAAGGAGGGGTGGGGGACTTCCATTCCCTCAGTATTAATTTCTTAGCGACAATCAAACCTAGCTCCAGTGGCTCCTGCAGTTGGGAGTAGCTCTGACGTCAGAGAACACCCAAAAATTACAAGTTCAGGTTCGGGCTGTAGAGGTTTCATATATGCCTTGGAGTACCAATCAAATATTTTAAACCAAAAGCCTGTTAATGAGGGACAAGACCAAAAGGCATGGAACAACGTACCTTCTGTCCGTCTACACCTATCACATATTGGGGAGACAGAAGGATAAATTTTGTGCAGTCTGACCTTAGAATAGTGTAACCGGTGGAGGATTTTAAATTGAATTAATTGGTGTCTGCTGTTTATAGAGCAGGAGTGGATTTTGGACAGACACTTCAGGCACCTTCATCCCCGATTCTTTCTCCCAAGCCTGCCTAATCCCAACGGTATGCACTACAATAGAGTCATCAAATAATTGTATAGTTTTTGTGATAAGATGTCTGGAATCAGGTCGGCTCTTGAGGATTTCATAGATCCCGTGCTCTGATGGTAGAGTTGCAAAGTCTTTAAACTTGAATGGGATGTAATACTTGACCTGCAGATATCTATAAAAGTTTGAATGTGGCAGATTATATTTCCCTTTTAGTTGACCAAATAAAAAAATTTATTATCAATATACATATCCTTAATAGACAGTAAACCCTTTTCTCTCCAGTCATGATAAGTCTTATCTTGCCAAGGAGGCATAAAATCACGATTAAAACATATTGGCATCTGTACAGATGTGTCTGGCAGTTCCAAAAAACGTCTAATCTAATTCAAGATTCTAATGGATTGTTTTAAAACAAAACCCAGACATTTATAAGAGTCAAATTTTTCAAACTTGTTAAATAACATAGCCGACAGGGAGGAATTGTTCACTTATTCAGCTTCCAGTCTAACCCACAATGGGGGTGTCGATGCCTGGTCATCAGGGGAGTCCTGCTGCCAGAACACTAACACTCTGATATTAGCAGCCTAGTAGTAATGTTTAAAACTGGCAGGCCCAGCTCTCCTTCTCTCTTGGTTTTCTGCAAATGCACTTTAGAGATTCTGGCCCTTTTACTATTCCAAATATTGGACTGAATGACTGAGTCCAAATGTTTGAAAAAGGCCGCTGTAAGATAAATGGGGAGATTTTGAGATAGATATAAAGATTTGGGAAGAGAAATCATCTTAATTGAATTAATGCATCCAATCATTGACAGAGGTAGTTTTTTCCAATATTCAATGCTTTGGTTTAGACCACAGGTACTCAGTGAAATTCAATTTAAATATTAATTTGGGATCTCTAGGTATGATCAGGCCAAGGTAGCTTAGATGATACCTAACTACTTTGAATGGAACTTGATGCAGAAATTCTGGCGAGCTGTTGTTGGAAAGAGGCATAAACTCACTCTTCGACCAGCTGATGGTATATCGTGATAATTTACCAAAAGCTGTAATCAGGCTGAGGAGCAGAGGAACTGATTGTTCAGCATCCTGCAAGTACAGTATTACATCATCAGCCTACAAACTAATTATTCAACACCTCCAACCTGGAGCCCCTTGATATCTGGATGCTCTCTCTTTGCTCCAAAACGATGGCAAAGAGTGCTGGGGATAGTGGACAGCCCTGCTGCACCGAGCGTTGCAGAAGGAATGGGGCAGACCGGTTGTTATTTGTCAAAATAGAGCACATTGGTTCTGTGTAAATCAGTTTCACCCAAGAAATGAAAGATTCACCAAACATGTAAGGCCACTCGACCTTCAGGCTACTCAACTTCCTCACAGACAGACCCCAATCAGTGAGGGTAGGAAAACAAGTCTCCCCCTCCATCTCACTCAGCACTGGAGTGCCTCAGGGCTGTGTTTTAAGCCCCCTGCTGTACTCACTGTACACTTATGACTGTGTAGCCACATCAGACACCACCTCCATTGTCAAGTTTGCTGACGACACTGCTGTTGTTGGCCTGATCTCCGACAACATCGAGACGGCCTACCTGGAGGAGATTAGGAACCTGGAGACCTGGTGCCAGGAGAATAACCTCCTCCTAAACATCAGCAAGACTAAGGAGCTGATCGTGGACTTCACTACAAAGCAGGCGAGGAATTACACACCCCTCATCATCAGTGGCACGCCAGTGGAGAGAGTGGACAGTTTCCGATACCTGGGTGTCCACATCACTCAGGACCTGTCATGGTCCTGCCACATCAACACCCTGGTTAAGAAAGCCCGCCAGCGTCTCTTCTTCCTCAGAAGACTTAGAGACTTCCATCTGCCACTGAAGGTGCTCAAGAACTTCTACTCCTGCACCATCGAGAGCGTCCTGACGTCAAACATCTGCACCTGGTTTGGGAACAGCACCAAGCAGGACAGACGAGATCTGCAAAGAGCGGTGCGCTCGGCAGAACGCATCATTCAATCAGAGCTCCCTGACCTGCTGTCCATCTACACCAAGCGGTGCAAGTCCAAAGCTAGGAAGATTATGATGGACCTCTCCCATCCCAACAATGGACTCTTCTCACTGTTGAGGTCTGGGAAGCGCTTCCGCTCCCTTAAGGCCAAAACAGAGAGAATGAGGAGGAGCTTCTTCCCCCAGGCTATTCGGGCCCTGAACCAGGTGTAGGACTGGACTCTCCCAAACACATCACTATAAGACTGGACTCTCACACACGTCACCACACGCACCACCACACATTTCCTATAATCCTATAATTCCTATAATTTATAATCCTTATCTTTATAATCTCTTCTGCTATTTGCACATTCTTTACTGTAAATTCCTAAGTTAATTTGTAAATTTTTGTAGTAAATTGTAAATATTGTAAAACTTTTCTTCTGTCATTTAATGGTCGGGCATTGTACAGCTACAAGCATTTCACCCCCATGTCATACTGTGTATGGTTGTGTGTGTGTGTGACAAATAAAATTTGAATTTGAATTTGAATTTGACCTGGTCAAATGTTTTATGTGCATTCATGGCTAGAGCAGAGGCTCCCTTAGAATTTTTATAGTCGGAATAGATGATATTGAGTCTAACATTGAGCTTAACATTGAAAAAGGAAAGTCTTCCAGGGATAAACCCCATCTGGTCAGGATGAATAATGGATGCCAAATGTTTGTTCAATCTAGCAGCCAGGATTTTTGTAACTATCTTACGGTCAAAATTTTGAAGTGCTATCAGCCTAAAGTTAGCAGGGTCAGTGTTGCGTTCCCCTAAAAGAGTCAAGGCAATGAGGGAAAGTAACAAAAAATGTCCGGGTCGGAAAAAGGAGACAAGGAGGCAAAAGGGTTAAATTAAAGAGTTTTATTAAAGTTTCTATTAATAACTCAACTGAAAGAGACGGACAAGCCGCTATCACCATTTAAGGAAACAAACAAAACTCAAGCGTTGGTCAATAAACTGAAAAGTAAGTAAAAAAAAAGAGTTTAGTCACCAAACAATGGCAGGAGTAAACAGCCACCGAACGCAGCTCACTAGCTGCAAACACACAGCTCAAAAGCTGCAACCACTCACATGGCACTCTGGCCCAGAGCTCACCTTTCTCTGGGCTTAAATACCTTTAATTGCTGATGTGAGTCAGCTGTACAAAAGAAAAAGGTGGCACCTAAGGCATTAGAGCTGGTAGGACACGCCCACACAGGCTACTTCAGGAAGAGGCCCTGCTAGGGACGTAACACCCCCTCCCATAAATACAAACCCATGGTTTGTCAAATGGTTCTACCCGTTACGATAACCAAAACAATTAATCAAGTCCATAACCGTTGCACCACCAAATTTGTAGGCTTTTCACCTGCCAAACCCCACAGCAACAGTTAGGCATTGCCTGCGGAAGTTGCCAACTCCATCTCAGTGGGTTGAAAACACTGACTGAGGGTGGCCCCAGACCCTCAAAACAGTCTCCCATCTGGTAGCCAGGAATTCTTTTAGCCATCACATGTGGAGAACCCAGCAGGCAACTAGAAGACCTTACTGGAACAGTTTTCAGATGATTCCTCAGGTCAGGGGTACAGGCATGTTTGTTAGCCAGGTGTGCGGGTCTGAGTGGTGGTGTTATACACGATCTGTCACACTGCAGGTTATTTTGAGGTCTTGAGAAATGGTCAACCAGTGGCAGCTCAGGGTTAGTTGACCTCTTACACTGACCACAGGAGCCCCTTAAGCAACTATGTCCCAAGTGTGGTCTTTTGCTGGGCCTGACAACCTTGTCAGTTTGGGAACCACGACTGACTGTTTTCAAATCAGGACTTCTTCCCTTCGGATGCGTTTTCTGCTTAAGTGCCAGTTTCACACAGTTAGCAACTGGCTTGTGGCAGAAGAAACACAGTTTGGCCCTAGATCTTAAAACCACAGTTGCATTAGCCTTGTTAACTGGCCCACTCCTAGCTCTTCAAGATGTACTATGGCGCAGAGGGATATCATGTCGTACAGCATTTGCTTTATGAGTCAGCTTAAAGTTATCTGCCAAGGTGGCAGTTTGCTGTAAAGTGGAAACCCTCTGTTCACCTAAATAAAGGGCAATACACTCAGGAACAGAGTTTTTAAAATCCTCCACAAGCATTAGCTCACATAACGAACTCAAATTATTAGCCTGGCTTGCAGAGCACCACCTAGTTTTGAGGATGCTGTTTCTGACACTTGTTGTGTAGAGGATCTATGTGGGAAGGGATCAAGATAACAAATAAGATCTAAAGCCACTATTATATTAGAATCGTTATCTGGGAGCAGATCAAAAATTCTCTTAAAGAAACTCATTTCATATGTGTTTGCGCCATATATATTTAGGAGTGTTAATGGGTGAAAATTTATGGTACCAGAGACCATTATATATCTACCTAGGGGATCGGTAACCACAGAAGTCATCTGAAATGGGACATTCTTCCCAAATAGTATTGCGACACCACGTGCGTGTGAGGTGAATGGTGACAGATATATCTGAGATACCCAGTTGCACTTTAATCTATGTTGTGTATCTTTTTTGATATGAGTCTCTTGCAGAAAGATATTATTTGCAGATAAGGATTTCAAATGCTTGAAAATTTTTCCCCTTTTTATAGAACTACCCAGCCCCTTCACGTTCCATGAGATCAACTGCAGATTTCCCCCCTCTGCCTTCACACCGCCCTGGACATCAGTCATTATAAATATAAGTGATCAAATTCAGCAGTTTAATCTTGCATAACATAGAAAAATAGAATACATGCATCTGAGCAACAAAACAAAAAACAATAAACAAAAAAAACAAAAAACCCACCAAACCCCATGCGTCTCCCAAACATGACGCACATCTACCCCCAGTAAAGAAAACCGAGGCTGCTGGGCAAATTGCGAACCTTACTTGTCAATGTCACAGTACCCTCCACCGCAACCAACCACTTATTTAATTAATATAAATATTGTAATATTTTGATATATTACAGAACTATGACACATTACCAAATGATTATAATAAACTATGCGTTTTTTTGGAAGAGGCTATTAGCGCCACAATGCATTGATAGTTAGCATACAAATGAAGAAAACAAAACATTAAAAAAGTCAAATAATAGGTGCAACACAGTGCAGTCTGATAGTCCACAGCATGACGCACGACACAAACTGAAAGCTCGCTCACCTTATTAAACAGAGAAAAAAAAGGAAGTGCAATTACAGCCATTGAGAACATTACTTCTCCCTTTGTAGCACTGTGTTTCTTCTGCTGGTGAGCCGCCTCTGCTTGTGCTGGATGGTTGAAAACCTCTGGAACATCCTCACCTTTCCAGTACACACGCAGCTTCGCCAGGTACCGTAGCTGGAATTTTATTCCGTCTTTTCTCAGGGTTTGCATCACGTTCCGGAAGGAACAGCGCTGGCTCATTACTTCACTGGTGTAATCTGGGAAGATGAGAACTTTGTTCACCTTGTACTCCATCGTTTGCATCCTGGCGAGGCGTAAAATATGCTCTTTTGTTTGAAAGTGATGTATTCGAGATAGTACGCTGCTTTTCTCCCACTGCCGGCATAGGCCATAGGGATCGATGAGCATGGTCGACCTTAAGTGGATGTGGGAAGTGTTGCTTACCCAGTAATTCAGGGATGGGGTTGGAAATAAACTCCGTCGGTCTCCCTTCTTCTGAGCCCTCTTTTATGCCAACAATTTTTATGTTGAGTCTCTGAGAACGGGCCTCCAAGTCTAATAGTTTGGGTTGAAGCTGATTGACAAGTTTTGCCAGGTCATCACATTTGGCTTCAAGCGCTCCCATTCGCTCGTCCAATTTCTGCAGTTGTGTAAGTCAGTCTGTACGGATAGCACCGACTGGAACTTGGCCTTGAAAGCATCAAACCATTCATCAAGTTTCTCCAGGACTGATTCAGATATTGTCTGGCACATTTCCTGACATATGTTATACATTTCACTCTCGTCATCCGGAGTGACAACTTTAAGCTCAGCCAAGACCCTGCTGGTACAGCTGTCCTTAGCATCAAGCTCGCTAACACTTGTGTTGCTAATGTATCCGTTGATGGTCTTATTCTTGCCTAGGTTTGAAATTTTCTTCGGCGGTGACATTTTAGATATACAATGCGACAGGGGTATTTTAGCCCATTTATGAATCAAAGCACACTCAAAGATTTCTTACTTTTTTTTTGACAATATTTGCTGTTTGTGTGACACACTACTAAAAATATAAAAAGCATACAGAACTTGGTTGAGACGTAACATTTTAACAACAAAAGTATAGATAACCCCCCTCTCCCAAAATGGTTCGTTCCAGCTCATCTTTCCCCTTCTCTAGCTCTAGCGCTCTTGCTGCCAGAGTGATGGTGGCTGAGACGCAGCGGAGCGGAGGTGTAAGTGCTTGGCTTAAAACAGGACATATTAGCTGCATTTAACCCTAGGTTACTCTTTATATAGTTAGGTAGGAGTCAGACCATGTTTCTTTTTAGCTGAAAAACATTACACCCAGGTAACCTGCAGTGTTGAAAAGGTGTTTTCCGACGATGTTTGCTAACCTACAATCCGTCCTGCTCTGTAGTAAAATCAGCGACATTTGACCGCCATGTTGCTCCCATTGAAATGTATACAGCCTTTTTAAAATCTAAAATTTATAATTGTCCGTAGCCTACTGTTGTTACCACTGTCCTGTTTGAAATGGATACTAACTAGCTAACTGACTGAATGCCCATTAATCTTATAACTCCTGTTTTGTGTGTGTGTGTGTGTGTGTGTGTGTGTGTGTTTGTGTGTGTGTGTGTGTGTGTTTGTGTACAGAGAGACAGCCAGGTTCATAATGGATATAAGGAAGTTTTTTCGAAAAAAGGAGCCACATTCAGGTAAAAGTGTAAAATCAAATGATCCGTTAATCAAGAATAATGTTGGATCAGTGTTTCAATATTTATATTTTTATTAGATGTTCATGTGGTTTGGTTATTTGCCTTTTGGTTGAAAGCACACTGAGAGAGGACTTTTTGTTAGTGATCTTAATAGTATTTTTTTTCATATTAATGTAATTTTTTCATCTAATTGAATACAATTTATTTGTGTATGATTGTCAGTCCAAAGAGGGAGAGAGTGTCATGGTCCTGGGTCGTGTGACCCAGTGTGTTATGCTTAACCTATTTTGATGTTTATTGTTTGCTTAGGTTCTTTAAGGTAGTCCAGCCCTTTTTGTAATTATGTTACCCTTGCATTACGTCTCCCTTGCCCTTCGTGTGTTTATGTCTGCATGTCTTGTACTGTCAAGTTCATGCTGTCAGTTATGTCACCTTCCCCCGTACTACGTCTCCCCGGTTCATGTCTCATGTTTCCTTTTTTACTTTGAAGGCCTGCATTCACTGTCTGTGTATTCAGCTCACTCCTCCTGTCCTGTCGTTAAGTTCATGTGTGTCAGCTGTGTTCCCATGTGTGGCCACTTCCCCTGATCATCCCTCATGTGTATTTAGTCTCTGTGTTTC
>NW_005187623.1:960238-970839 GCF_000239375.1 Pundamilia nyererei | reverse complement strand
TCTCCAATCCGCTTAGACTTTACTTCGCCTGCCTCATTTCTGGCAAGGATGTGGGCGGACGACGGGGAGATTAAAATTAATGATATATTTTTATGTGGTTCAGCCACAACTCTACTAAAACCTCAGCCAGTAATAGGTAGGCCAACTTTTGGACCGTCCAGTTTTCTGTATGACTGCTGCAGTATGTACATCACATTTGCACACTATCAGAAAGTGCCAAACAGTGCCCTGGTGGAGTGAGGAGCTGTAAAGAGAAGCAGAGTGCTCTGTTTATATTCTAAAAATGTTTTAAGCTTGTTTCAAAGATTCTGTACTGCAGCTTTAAGTGTTTTCCAAAAGCACACATACACTTCTACAAAAGTTGATTCTGTTCATCTGGACGTAGCGTTTTGTGGGAGAAACGTTTTGTCACTCATCCAAGTGACTCCTTCAGTCTCACCTGACTGCAGGTTTCCCCAATCTTATAAACAGTACATTTGCATAATGACTGAAACCAGCCCACTGAAGGAACAATGGGCTGGGAGGTCAGTTCCTTAATCTTAATCACACATACACTTATCAGTGTTTCTCAAACTTTTTACAGTGTGTACTACTTGATAAAAATGTCAAGCTCTCCCAAGTACCACTATGGAAGCATGAAACTCATAAATCTTACAACACAAAATTAGTATTATTAAATTAGTAAAATTACTATCTGCAGTAAAGATTTACTCAAAAAAGTGTTTTGCTTTTCTTTCACAAATGTGGGATTAAATTGTGTTAAAATGTACAAAACAGTGATGTCAGGCACAGAGAGACTTGATGAATTTAAGAATCTTATGATTTAATCAAGAAATTTGCAGACTTGCACAGAGATGGTAAAATTATGATGATTGATAATGGAGACGAAGACAACAGAGGACGAGGACAGGGAGGATGCAGGGGTTTAAATGCACCAAGGAGACAGTCAGAGGGAACTCAGGACAGCTGGAGACATTTAAGGATGCAGGGACTGACAGAGACAGGGAAGAAGTCTCATAGTGACGTGTAAAGTTTATCTTGCCTGGCTGGGCAGCTCTCTGGGTGCTCAGCACCCCCAAAGCTCTGATCCTAGAATCGCCCCTGCAATGCAATAATTAATTGTCTTAATGGTCTTGGGCCTTATCTCTCAGATCTGCTTTTACCATATGAACCCTCGCGGACCCTGAGGTCCTCTGGTACTGGCCTTTTGATTGTCCCTAAAGTCAAGACACATACTCACGGAGAGGCAGCTTTTCAATGGTATGGTCCTCATCTGTGGAACAGCCTGCCGGAGGACCTCAGGGCCGCAGAGAACGTACATGTTTTTAGGAACAGGCTCAAGACCCACCTTTTTAATTTAGCTTTTATTTAACGTTTATTTATTTTATGCTTATTTAATCTACCCTCTTATTCTATTATTAATTTAGGCTTTACCTAATATTTATTGATTTTATTCTTATTCATTTTTTAATCTTCTTACTCTATTTATATTTATATTGTATCCCGTTCTTATTTATTTTATCGTTTTTACCCTGTATATATCCTATTGTGTCATATCTCCAGTGTTTCCTCAGAGGGCGCTCTCTGCACCGGGGCTGTGATCGACCGTGGCTGCTGGGGCTCTGGGGGTCCTCTCGGCCTGGCTGGGGGGCTTCTTTGCCTCCCTCCTGCTGTGTGCCCAGCCTGGAGGCTGCGGTCTGTGACTGGCTCCCGGTGCAGATGGCTCCCTGTTATTAGTGTTTCCTCACTTGGCTCATGCGTACCCAGCCCAATTTTACTCTTTAAGTGTGCGTGTGTGGGGGGGGATATGCGTGTATTCACATCGTTTATGTTAATGAGAGTGTGGGGAGTGAGTTGGAGGGTGGGTTGGGGTGGGCTGCTTTTAACCATGTAAAGCACTTTGTGCTACATTTTTTTTTTTGTATGAAAAGTGCTTTATAAATAAAGATTGATTGATCAACAGGTACGAGTCGATTCCAAATCCTAACATCATCTAACTCTTGCTTAACTTTAGACTTAAATATACTCCACTGAGCCACGTCAAACTTGCGGCATCCATTTCTCCACACTCTTTGTTTATCAGCTTTCAGTTCTGTTTTCCAAGTAATGGGATAGTGATTTCATCCCATAGTTGATGTAAACTTCCAGCCTATAACCTCCAGTAACAATTCAAAAAGCCACCAATCCTCAAATATACACACCAACCAATCAGCTCATTTCTCACTATCTTTGTGCTTCATCTCTGTCCTCCCCCTCCCCGCTTGCTTAATAAATCATTACAGGTTAAGAGCCTACAAATGCCATGTTGCTATCAATTAAAGGACAGTCTTTAGCTCCTTTCATAAAGGATGCTCCAGTGTCTCCCCTGCTAAAGGAGGCAATAAAAGAAGCATTGAAGCACCTTTCCTTACTATTTGGAGAATTCATGCAACTCTTATTGTTTTTCATTCTTCCTGTGCCTGCATTGGATTTCTGTTTTATTGACAGTTTTATGATTTTGGAGTTTTGGCCACTAAATGCTCATTTTTGTCACTTCCCCACCTGTCTCTGCATTTTTCACCTGCCATTAGAATTCATTTTGAAATCATCACCCTTTCGGAGCATTTTACGGTCAGGCTCCAGTGAATGTAGTCCATCTCCACCACCACTCTTGATCTCACATAGTTAATTCAAACATGCCAAATTTATTAATATATTTATTATCCAGCTGGACTAGTTTTTCTGCTCCTGAAAATGTTACAGAGTCTGTGATTTGCTCTCGCACTGCAGGCTTACTTGTTGTTCCTAGAGTATTTAAGAGTAGAATGGGAGGGAGAGCCTTCAGATTTCAGGCCCCTCTTCTGTGGAAACAACTTCCAGTTTGGATTCGGGAGACAGACACTATCTCTACTTTTAAGATTAGGCTTAAAACTTTCCTTTTTTAAAAAAAAAAAAGCGTATAGTTAGGGTTGGATCAACTGACCCTGAATCCTCCCTTAGTTATGCTGTAATAGGTGTAAACTGCTGAGGTATTCCCATGATGCATTGAGTATTTCCTTTTCAGTCAATTGTCTCACTCAGCATTAATAGACCTTTCTGCTCAATCACATGTGTTATTAATCTCTGGCTCTCCTCCACAGCATGTTTTTCATCCCGTCTTCCTTCTCTCAACCCAACCAGTCGCAGCAGATGGCCGCCCCTCCCTGAGCCTGGTTCTGCTGGAGGTTTCTTCCTGTTAAAAGGCAGTTTTTCCTTCCCACTGTTGCCAAAGTGCTTGCTCATAGGGGGTCATATGATTGTTGTTTTTTTTCCCTGTATGTATTATTGTAGGGTCTACCTTACAATATAAAGTGCCTTGAGGCGACTGTTGTTGTGATTTGGCACTATATAAATAAAATTGAAGAGAAATTGAAAACAGATAAGTCAAACTTTACTTGACTCAATCTTCTTGCTTCCTCCACTTCTGTACCATTGATTCATTAATGTCAAATTATCTCGCAGCTGCTCTATTCCCATGTTGTTGCAATATATTAATGACTAACCTTGTATTGTGGATGGATTATCTAAGTTGCTCTCTGACTGAAGTTTGCATTTGTCCCAAACCATCGGGAACCCTCACGTTAACTTTTATCGAGTGAAAAAAAGTTAGCGTTCATCCTCCAGCTTCACTGTGTTTATGTTATGCTAACATAGCTGTGTTGCTAGCGGTGACATAGCACATCATTATATACCAGCTAGTGCAACTTCAGTAACCTTACAAATGTCACAGCTGTTTGACTCACTAAGTTTCAACATGCTTACAAACCTGGTCATTCCACCAGCTCAGCTCTCATTTATTTGACAGATAACTGGTATAAAGATCTAGATTATGGGAAAATGGTTGGGATGGTATTCTTGGACTTTAGTGCTGCATTTGATTTAATAAATCGTGATCTTTCAATTGATAACCTAAAATGTTGTGGATTTTCATCAGATGCTCTGCGCTGGATGAAAAGTTTTTTGTCTGGAAGAAGGCAAAAGGTTTATTCTAATGGTCATTTCTCAGAGGGCTGCAACATGAACTGTGGTCTACCCCAGAGCAGCTGCCTCGGTCCACTTCTCTATTCAGTTTTCACAAATGATCTGCTATGTATCTTGGGTAAATCTAATCTTTTAATGTATGCCAATGATTCCACCATGTTTTATTCGGCCAGTGACAACTCTTAAGCAGTGCAATTTGAGTTCTAAGCATCCCAGCAACTATTCAGAAAAGCATGAAGTCAAACATGACTTATAAAAACACCAGTATAGGCTTTTAAGGTCTGGAAGTAAAAAAAACTACATTTTCCGCGAAAATGACGTCACTTCCGGTTTCGGGCAGGTATTGGCGGACATGCGATCGTTCGCGCTGATGTCTGTTTCAATGTGGGAACTGTTACAAACAGCTGATTGGATCGGCAAAGCGCGTTTCTGGAATATTATGTTTTTGTTCCTGCAAGCACTTTTTATGCAATATTTGCAAAGCTATATGTGGAAGGAAACCTGACCTAGGACAAGCTGATGGCATAAGATGTAAGTACAACTCCTCCGGTTTCATATGCAAAAAAAATTATTGCGCTAGTTTACGCGGTTCCGGTTCTACAAGGATTTAGTATACCCGCTCCGACCGGCTTTAAAGCGTTAATTGACCAGCGTATTACAACAAGATTTGCTAAAAATGTTTTACTGAAGTAAAAACAACAAGATTCTAAATGTATCCAAATCTAAATCTATGTTAATTGGAAGTAAAACACGTTTAGTCAACAGTCCACAACTGAATCTTTCCATATCCGGATAAGTATTAGAGCAGGTCACATAGGTTAAACTACTTGGTGTTACCATAAATCACCACCTTTCATGGTCTCAGCACATAGCCTTTGTTATTAAGAAAATGGGACAGGACATAGCTATGGCTACGAAATGGTCTTTCTATATCGTCATCATGAAAGATGTGTCCAAAAGTTGATTATGTTCATCTGGACGTAGTGTTTTCAGTGGGAGAAACGTTTCGTCACTCATCCAAGGGACTTCTTCAGTTTCAGCTGACTGCAGGTTTCCCCAATCTTGTAAACAGTAGATTTGCATAATGACTGAAACTAGCACCACTGAAGGAACAATCGGCTGGGAGGTCAGTTCCTTCATCATAATTAGGCAAATTCTCATGACCATTGATCAATAACCACTGATCAAGGCCCACTGATAAAAGGCCACTGATCAATGGCCATGAGCACCATTCACATAGAGTTAGGGAATGACTGCAATCATTGTAAGATGGCAAAAGATGTACCCCTAGGCCCCCTCCATGATTCAGAGATAGTCTTTGAATCATGGAGTTCTGGCCTGACAAAGTAGCTCTTCTGTGTTGTGTCATCCACTTCGCCAGAGGTTATTTGGTTTTCCCGATGTATAAATCCTGGCAATCCTCCTGGCACTTAACAGCGTGCACTATGTTACTTTGTCTGTGTGTGTGTGTGCGTGTGTGGGGGGGGCGATCCTTGGGGTGTACCAATTTTTGGTGCAGCGTGCTTTGGAGTTTAAAAGCATCTCAACTGTTCTGATACTCCTGACAAATATGGGATCACTACATGTTTTCACTTAGGCAGCGGTTGTCCTTCTCTCCTGGATTGGCTGGAGCTTTCTTTTGGCGTCTTCCCAGCTTTAACAAATGTCCAGCTGGAATAATGACATTTACTCAGGGCCTTCTATATGTGACGTTCTTCTGCTTCCCTAGCCGCTGTGTATGTGAGGATGGTGTTCGCTCTGTGTTGTAGCATCTTGATGACACCCAGTTTATGCTTCAGTGGATGATGAGAGTCGAACCTTAATTACTGATCCATATGCGTAGGTTTACGGTACACATCAGCTTTTAGATGTCCCCCATTACTGATGGAAATCTCACAGTCTAAGAAGGCTAACCTGCCACTTTTCATATCCTCCCTGGTGAATTTGATGCGTTGGTCCACCGAGTTAATGTGATCTGTAAAATGTGGTACGGCCTGAGATTTGATTTTCACCCAGGTGTCATCCACATACCTGAGCCAATGACTTGGTGGTGTTCCATGGTAGGATCACAAAGCCTTCTATTCCACTTCTTCCATGTACAAATTTGCCACGATGGGTGGAACTGCAGAACCCATGGCACACCCATCTTTCTGCCTGTAAAATTGACCCTTGTATGTGAAGTAGGTGGAATGAAGACACAGTTCCAAAAGCAAACACACTTGGTTGATGCTGAGAGTGGTACTGTTGCTGAGTTTGGGGTCATCCTGTAATCTCTTATGAACTACCTCCAACGCGTCCGTGAGTGGGATGCAAGTGAAGAGAGATGTAACATTGTACGAGACCATGGTTTCATCTGCCTCCATAATGACATCTCTCACCTTCTCAACAAAATCCAGGGTGTTTTGGATGTGGTGTTCAAAGCTGCCTACCAGTGAGTTGAGGATCAAAGCCAGAAACTTAGAGGTGTTATAGGTTTCGGAGTTCTTAAAGGTGCACCCTGTTTATGTATCTTAAGTAAACCATAGCGACTAGGTGTAGATTCGCCTGAGTATAGCCTGTAGTATGAGGTCCGGTCATTAGCATTGTCTTGTTCTAACTGCTTCAGATAGTCTATCACCCTCTTCCTGTAACCACTTCCTGGGTCTTGTTTCATGGGCTCATAAATATTTTCGTCACTGAGCAGTGACAAAGTTTTCTCATTATAGTCTTTCTGGTTTAGCAATACTGTGCACCTACCCTTATCTGGTTCAAGGTTCAAGGTTCAAGGTTCTTTATTTGTCACATGCATAGTTATACAAGTATAACACACAGTGAAATGTAACCTGACACGCTCCTCGACATGTGCAAAAAATTGGGGGGGTGTTGCTGGAAGGATGATAATGTTGTTGTAATTACTAAGTTAAGTGAGTGCCTTCCTTTCCTCCATGGCGATGTTGGATGCTGGGGGCTTTGCATTTCTGAGACAGGCCGAAACTTTTATCCATAGTTGCTCAGCTTCCACTTCTGTAGTATTGTTGTTTCAAATGGCTGTTTCTGTGGGTGTGATCAGTCCCTTCATTTTTGTTCTTTCAGTGGTGCTACTTTCAGTCATTGTGCAAATGTACTGTTTATAATATTGGGGAAACCTGCAGTCAGCTGAGACTGAAGAAGTCACTTGGATGAGTGACAAAACGTTTCTCCCACTGAAAATGCTACGTCCAGATGAACATAATCAACTTTTGGAGATTTACTTGACTGATTTCCTGGATGGTTGAGATGCATCAAGACATGAAAGATGTCATTAATGCACTAGTATTGTCTCATTTGGAGTATTGTTCAAGCAGCTAATAAGACAGAGCTTAACAAACTTCAGTTAGTTCTGAATAAGGCGGTTGAGATGTTGATTCTATACCAGTATCAATCGAATGCATAACAAACATTTTATTAGTTTTATTAGATTGTATTTGATGGCTTGGGCCCCAGGAAGACTAGCAACCACTATTGTGGAAGCTAAAGGGGTTCCTTATAAATAAATAAAAATAAATAAAATAAATCTTGCATAAGTACACCCCCCTCCCCCCACCCCCCAGTGTTCCTTGCAAACTCTAAATGAAATAAACAGGGATTAAAGGACATAATATGTTTCCAGCTCTTCCTCCTTTATCAGACATTCTCTCCATACCTCAGAGTGTCCAGTCTCCAGTGTGGATCCTTAAGTCCAGCCAACAGCACGTTAATTCCTGAGGAGCCTGGATGATTGTAGCTCAGGTCCAGCTCTCTCAGATGGGAGGGGTTGGAGCTCAGAGCTGAAGCCAGAGAACTACAGCCTTCCTCTGTGATCAGACAGCCTGACAGACTGTACAGACAAAAATTAAAATTAATCTAAAAAGATTTTCACTTAAGGTCTCTCTTTGCTGGACCCTCATTCATTCCATCCATTCAATTCAAGTTAGGATTTTAAAACAGCAACTGAAAAAAAACTGTGACCTCTTCTAGTTTAGCAGTAGACTCTACAGTATTACAAAGAACATCTGAAACAGCTTCAGTGTGAAGAAGAGGATTGTGAAAGCTGCAGATTCTGCCACATCGGTGTGTATTGCAGGAGTTTTAAATCATGAGGCTTTGCGGGTAAACCTTTGAAAAAAACACAATGCAATGTTGTTTCTTCCAGTGACTTCTTCAAGTCCTGTATCTGTGGTAATCTAACAGTGGAAAACACTTATCATTTGGCGAATATCACAGTGGCTATCTGCATCTTAAGCTGGAGGCCATCACCCAATGAAGCCAACAGAACCACATCATCTGCGAAAAGCAGAGATGAGATTCTGAGGTCACCTAAGTGATAGCCCTCCGCCACTTGGCTGCGCCTAGAAATCCTGTCTATAAAAGTTATGAGGAGAATCGGTGACAAACGGCAGCCCTGGCCAAGCCCACCACCCACCGGGAAAAGGTCTGACTTATTGCCGGCTATGCAAACCAAGCTTTTGCAATAGTTGTATAGAGATCGAATGGCCTGTAGCAATGGAACAGACACCCCATACTCCTGCAGCACCTCCCACAGAACACCCCGAGGGACACGGTTGAATGCCTTCTCCACATCCACAAAACACATGTAGACTCGTTGGGGAAACTCCCATGCACCCTAAAGTATCCTTGAGAGGATAAAGAGCTTGTCCAGTGTTCCACGACCAGGACGAAAACCGCATTGTTCCTCCTGTATCCAAAGTTCGACTAATGGACGAATTCTCCTTTCAAGCACCCTGGCATAGATTTTCCCAGGGATGCTGAGGACTGTGATCCCCCTGTAGTTGGAACACACCCTCCAGTACCCCTTCTTAAAAATTGGGACCACCACCCCGGTCTGCCAGTCCAGGAGTAGCGCTTCTGATCTCCACGCAACATTGTAGAGGCATGTCAGCCAGGACATCCCTACAACATCCAGAGCCTGTTTTGGTAGCCAGGGATCAGTGCGCAAGGGCCTCTGCTCCTGGCTGCCGCCAGGCACACAAAGCACCCGACCCCTATGGCGCCCCCTACAGGTGGTGGGCTTACAGGAGGGTGGGCCCATGTCCCCTTTTCGGGCTGTGCCTGTCGAGCCGCATGGACTGAAGCCTGACCACCAGACGCTCACCCTTGGACACCCTCTCCGGGCCTGACTCCAGGGCGGGGCCCCGGTAAACATATCCCGCGCAGGGTAAAATGTTCCCTAGGTGATATTCAACAGGAATTAAAACAAGATAATATGGGAGAAATATATTCTCTGAAAGGATATAGTCTCTCTTCACAGTCCTTGTTACTACTGTCATCTACCAGGGTCAGATGACTCTGCGTTTAAGTTTTGTTTATTCAGTGTTCTGGGATTTTGTTGGGTTTTCATAGTTTTGTCTTTCGTATTTCATGTTCCTTAATTTATCTTTAGATCACTGTGATTTTCCAGCTTTTAGGTTTTGTCTCTGTGCCTCCCTAGTGTTCCTTGTTTCTTGTGTTCCTGGTTTGATGTTTGTGTTATTTCATGTTCCCATTCCCTCATTACTTCATTGTATATTTAAGCCCTGTATTTTCCGATGCCCTTTGTTGCATCGTACCCACTTATCTGTGTAAGTCTCTTCCTGTGTTTCTAGTTTCAGTGTTAGTTCCTCGTTTCTGGATTCCTGGCGTTTGAGTTGAAACAGTATTTTTAATTGTATCTTTAATGTCCGTATTAGAGAACATAACATGAACAAAAAGGACTTTGGGATTTATTGCAGTATTATAAAAAAACTTTACTGACAGTAATTTAAAATAATCGAACCAAAGGTATATAAAAGGCCCCTGTTAATACTATAACCTTCAGACATATATTCAGTAATGCAATACAGATTCTAAATAATGCTGAGTGACAAAGACTGAATCCTGACCTCAGAGTTTCCAGGATACAATGTGTACTGTTCAGTGTAACAGACAGAAGCTTAACTCCTGCATCCTCTATGTCGTTTTCACTCAGGTCCAGCTCTCTCAGGCTAGAGGATTGGGAGCTGAGAGCTGAGGACAGAGCTTCACAGCTTCTCTGTGAGAGGTTACAGGCACTCAGTCTGAAAAATAATCAACACAAAGACAAAAAAATAAATTAATAAAAACACAAAACAACAACACTGAAATTAAAATGCATTGATGGTATAGTTAGAAGTGACTATATCTGGCAATATTTAATGTTCCTCAAGGACTGGTTGGATTTGCTATTGTCTGATTTTAAACACATCAGGAAGTCACTGTCATTTACAAATCATGAGAAATGATACACTACAATAACATGCATGTAACTGACCTTTATTAGCTAAAAGTTTAATTGGTTAATTATCTCATTTGACATAAATAAGCATCCTTAATCTGACCTCAGAGTTGCCAGTTTACAATGTGGACTTTTCAGTCCAGCAGACAGAAGCTTCACTCCTGAATCTTGTATGTTGTTGTTACTCAGGTCCAGCTCTCTCAGTCGTGAGGCCTGGGAGCTGAGAACTGAGGAAATTGCGTAACCACTTCTCTCTGAGAGGAAACAGCTGCTTAGTCTAGAAATAAAGAACACACACACACACACACACACACACACACACACACACACACACACACACACACACACACACACA
>NW_005187623.1:957692-960218 GCF_000239375.1 Pundamilia nyererei | reverse complement strand
AAGCTGAAATCAAAGTATATTGATGGTACAGTTGTTATTAGATCTGGGAATATCTATTATGTTCCAGGACTGGAACAAATCAAGCATATGTGTGAATTCAATAAGGAAGAGCTATGGCCTCACATCGCTCTGCTTTCAGGTGCTGCCAGCTAAATCTAAGTTTCATCACTCCCACTTTCCCATGATGTCAAGTTCTTTGTATCATCACTGGTTTATTCCATTCACTTTCTACTGGCCTTCTCCAGGCCAATCAGTAGTCATGCCCCATACATACAAATCTCACTGTGCATTTGTCATTCTCCCTCATAGAAGCATTTGTGGAACCCACCTCATCCCCATCTCCACCTCTCATTACTCAAGCTTGATTCAAGCCACCACCAGCGTTTAGGCTGCAAGGGGTCCTGCTCTAATCCCTTTCACAGCTGGGGTTCCATTCAGCTGAGACAGGCCATCGGACTCTAACCACCAAACACCAATCTATATTCTGTTCATCAATAACTCATATTCATTCTTTCTAATGATCCGTCCTTGTTGAAATGCATGAAGTTGCCCTCTAATAATAAAAGGTTTTACATGGTCGGTTATGTTATTTGATGAAAAATAAATAGTCCTTGATCTGACCTCAGAATTTCCAGTTTACAATTTGGAAGCTTCACTCCTAAATCTTGCAGGTTGTTGTTACTTAAGTCCAGCTCTCTCAGTTTACAGTACTGGGAGCTGAGAACTGAGGAGATTGCTTCACCGCTTTTCTCCGAGAGGAAACAGCCAGTCAGTCTGAAAAAAAAAAAAAAGAATTCCAAGCTAAAGTGAACAAATGTCAATTTGCAAAACAATTCATAATTGACATAACATTTAAGCTAAGACCAAAATGTTAAATTTTTAAATTGCTCAGTACAGTCACACTAATACCTCTTCATTGAAATGGATAAAGAGCTGGTACATTTAGTTACACTATCTTAGTGCTGACACAGGTACATAGGACTGCTGGTCACTCATCTTTAAATAATGTTGGTAGATACAGTTCAAATTAATCCATATTTATTTCAAATACTTATGTCTGGTTTAGTCCTCAACAAGTGAAACACATGCTCAACTGGGTTAGGATCAAGCAAGTGACTTGGCCATTCAAGAATATTCCACTCCTCTCCTTTAATAAACTCCTGGGTTGCTTTAACTGTATGTTTTGGGTCATTGTCCAGCTGTATTATGAAACACTGCCCAAATCAGTTTAACTGCATTTAGCTGGATCTGAGCAAACAGTATGTCTCTGAACACCTCAGAATTAATTCAGCTGCTTCTGTCCTGTGTCACATCATCAATAAACTCTAGTAAACTCTCAATAGTCATCTCAAGTTGTTTAACTACATAAGGTTAAAACCCTACAATATTGGCAAGAAAGCCCGACCATCAGAAAATCCACTGTAAGCAGCGCTGGTGATAATGGGAAGGAAGAACAGTAAAATACTCCAGATTAAATTAGGAAGACCATCTACCATGACTGGTTGCAGGTGTTGAGGTTTAAATTTATCATCTTAAATGTTTATATGCTGATTATATTGCTTTATATAAGAAAGGCCTAATTCTGAGTACACTCTGTGCCAAAAAGTGCTGACAGGAAACTGCATGCTTTTGCAGAGCGTGAAACCAACTAGGCTGTTTGATGCACACTAGGGAGCAAGTATATAAATACCTAGGCTTCCGTTTGTGCTTGAGACCTGAGCTTGTGTGTTCGTGTGGGGCTCCATATCCAGGATATGTTAAATAAAGATCATTTTTTAAAGTAAAAAGACCACTTTTGAGCCGTGTCTTTTTGGCTGTTAAGAATACAAAAGAACCGGAATTTCTCCACGGAGTCACGTGGTATGCTGCCCAAGATGGCAGCATAGGTTGGAGTTGCACACAGGTGCGAGTGTGGAGGAAACAGAGACAAGAATTTCTCATTTGGAGGACGAAGAGGCTAAAGCTAGCTCAATAAGTAAGAACTTGAAGATACAGAACCAGCGGCTGCAGGAAAAAGTAACGGCGCTCGAGGGTTTCTCACGGTGCCAGAATATTAGAATATTGGGTATTAGAGAAGGAACCGAAGGCCGTAATCTTGAGGACTGCGTGAAGAATCTGTGTCTGAGGCTCTGGACATTGAGATGGGAGATTACTACGAAATAGACAGAATCCATCGGGTGGGGCCAGCACCTCCGATGCCAGCTGCGGATTCCAGACCGAGACATCATCGTTCGCTTCCTACGGGATAAAGCCAGCTGCCAGAAAAAAGAAGCAGATCATTTGGAAAGGCATGAGAGTCCATTTTTTCCAGGATTATGCGCAGGAGGTACAAGAAAAACGGCGGAAGTTTGACGAGGTGCGACGTTTGCTGCAACAGCGCAATATTAGCTATTCCCTTCGCTAACATTTCGGGTGATGTAGATTAAGAGGATTTCTAAGCTAAGGGTCAGTTTACTTCTGTGGTTTATTCCTGGATTGGGGGTTTCTTTACACCTTTCGACCTTTCTGCTGAGATTCTTTTTTTTT
>NW_005187623.1:952808-957571 GCF_000239375.1 Pundamilia nyererei | reverse complement strand
TTTTTTTTTCTCTTTTTCTTTTTTCTCAACTGTGTTTTGTTTTGCTGTTCGTTTTGATGGTATGGTGCCAACTGTCCTGTACAGACCTATTTTTTGGACCACTGGGTTGTCTCATGTAACTGGCTTTAAGATTTGTTAAATGGGATTTTCTTCTGGATAAATCTGTACAATAACTTGGCTCGCGTGGTGTTATGGAGTTATGTAAAATAGTGTCGTGGAATATAACGGGTTGTCATAATGTTATTAAAAGGAAGAAAATCCTCACATACTTGAAGCAGAAAAAGACAGACATAGCCCTGATTCAAGAGACCCATCTCGATGAGGCGGAATCGTTAAAGCTTAAAAGAGATTGGGTGGTGCATGTCTATTTTAGTGCATTTTCTGCTAGAAAAAGAGGGGTGGTCATATTGATCACAAGAAACTTGGATTTTCAGGTTTTTAAGCATTATACAGATCAGACGGGTAGATGGGTGGTTTTGGATGCATGTTTACAGGGGCGGAAAATGACATTGGTCAGCATATATGCTCACAATTCTCCTCAGCCACAATTTTTTCATGAAGTCTGTACCATTGTGCGGACTATAGGTAATACAAATATTGTAATTGGGGGAGATTTTAACCGGGTCAGGGATGCATTGTTGGATAAATCCTCCCATACTGGACTAAGTAAATACCCAGTAAATGTTGCGGTGGACGTGATGTCAGAGGAACTGAGCCTGGTAGATATATGGAGACTTCTTCATCCTGAAGAAAAAGACTATACTTTTTTTTTCGCATCCTCACTCAACCTACTCCAGGATAGACTATTTCTTGGTGTCTCGTTCTCTGGTGAGTCAAACTATTGGTAATATTGCTGTATCGGATCATGCTCCCATTGACCTTGTTCTTTCTGGTGATGATAATATTAAACCGTCACCTAGGTGGCATTTGAATAACTCATTATTGAAGAATAAGGGTCACTGTGAATGTATAAGGGAAATGATAAAGGAGTTTTGGTTGGACAATGAGGGTTCTATTGACGATGTTGGAATGACCTGAGATGCTTTTAAGGCCTACTTGAGGAGGCGCCTTATCCACTATTGCTCCTTGATTAAAAAAGCTGAAAGGGACAAGCTGATGAAGCTGGAACAGGATATCAAGGAGCTGCTGCACCTAGAGAGGGATTTATGGAACAAATTAATTAAATTTAAATTTGAGATGAATAGTATACTGGAGAAAAAAGCGGAATATGCAATGTTTTGTCTAAATCAAAAGCATTTTGAACAAGGGGACAGAACAGGTAAAATGTTGGCACACAGGGTTAAGCAGATAAAATCTAGCAACCTTATACCATCTATTTTTGTTCCTAGTAATAATAATAAATTGACCACCAGTAAAAAAGAAATTAATGATGCTTTTACTAAATTCTATCAGTAGCTTTACACCTCTAATGGATTGGTGGAGGAACAGAGGCTGACAGATTTCTTTTCTTCTATTAAAATTCCCAGCCTGTCTGAAGACCAAAGAACTGTATTAGCAGGTAAGATTACACTAATTGAAGTTAAGCAGGCAATTGGCAGTCTTAGATTGGGCAAATCTCCAGGCAACAATGGATTTCAATCAGATTTTTATAAGGTGTTCGTGGGTGAATTAGCTCCAAGACTACTGTCGGTATATCAAGATGCGTTTCAAAGAGGGAGACTGCCATTTAGTATGCGATCGGCAGTGATCACGTTATTACATAAAAAAGGGAAAGACCCACAGCATTGTGGGAATTATCGCCCAATTTCATTAATTAACCCTTGTGCGTCCACGACGACCCCGAGCCGGGGCCAGGGTGTCCGAGTACCCCGGCCGGGGAGAGTTCGTTTGTGTTTTTTTTTTATTTTTTTGTCCGCGGGTCGGGGACATTACGGCGATCGGGGGTGTCCGAGTACCCCGGCCGGGGACATTACGGCGGAGCTCTGATGATGATGATGATGATTGTAATGTAACAGATTGTTTGATTAAAAATATATCTACACACACTGTCTTGCGCGTCCGTGTATTTGTGATTCAACCGCAACATAGTGTAGCGTTTTTGTAAAAACAATAATAACAATAACAATAATAATAATAATAATAATAATAACAGTAAAACACGGTCCATTTGTCATGATGCGTGGTGGGGCCCGCATGACCCCCACAGATCCAATGGCTACAGTTACTACCAATGGGATAATGTCACCCTCCTTTTCGTTAAGTCGGGGTACTAGACAAGGTTCACCCTTATCACCTCTCATTTTCGCCCTGTTTTTGGAGCCTTTAGCAATTGCATTACGTGAATGTAAGAAAATCAGGGGGGTGGATATGGGTCAAGAAGAACATAAAACTTTTTTGTATGCAGATGACATTTTACTGATCTCAAGTAACCCAGAACAGGCCGTTCCTGCAATTTCCTCAATTATTGATTCCTTTTCTGTAATCTCTGGCTACACCATAAATTGGTCTAAGTCGGAAGTTATGCCCATTTCTAAATTGTGTCCTCCAGTTATGAGGAGCTCATGGCAGTTCAAGTGGATGCCCGAGGGTTTGACTTACTTGGGGATTAAACTGACCCCTGGTTTAATGCAAGTAAACATCTCCCCAGTGATTCAAAGCATTCGTCCGCTGTTGCAGAATTGGGTTAAAATAAATCTGTCCCTTTTGGGCAGAATTAATTTGGTGAAGATGATTATTGCCCCTAAACTTCAGTACTTTCTTCATATGTTACCGATAGCAGTCCCACATAATTTGCTAAAGCTTTATAATACATATGTGGAGGGTTTTGTGTGGGCAGGCAAAAAGCCATCTTTTAATCGGTCCAAACTATATGCTGCTAAAGATAGTGGCGGGTTGGCATTGTCCAAGATGGTCTGGTATCACTATGCTTTCTCCCTCTCTCAGTTAGTTAAGATACATAATTCCTTTACGGAGAAGCCATCATGGGTTGCGATTGAGGAAAGTCTTGTGGCTCCTTTGTCTTTAGAGGCCTTCCTCACTCAGAAGGGAAGACCAGTACCATTTAAAGATCCAGTATTGGCTTTCATGCAAGAGACCTGGTTTAGAGCTCACTGATATACCAACATTAGCCCTTATCTTACCTCTACTGCCTCTATCTAGTATAATAAGAAAATATTAATTGGTAAGAAACCGGTCAGGTGGGAGGCTTGGGCTAGGACAGGTATCAATCAGGTGGGGGATTTATTTGGGCAGACTGGCATGAAACCGTTTGCAGAAATCAGACGAGAATTTAATCTGGATCCAAGGGAAATTTGGAGGTTTTTTCAAATAAGACACTGTATTAAAACCATTTTGAATAATAATCCAGACCCTCCATCTAGTATTCAGGAGATGTTTGCAGCTCCTGGCATTAATAGAATCAGGGCATCCAAATTCTATAGGATCTTCAGAGAGGCGCACTCTCCCAATTTGGGGGGACTGAGGCAGTGTTGAGAGAAGGATCTGGGTATCCAGATTTTAGAGGACAGTTGGAAGAAGCTGGTTTCATCATGGTATGTTTGCTCACCTGAAACACAGTCTCAACTTATCCAGTACAAGTTGCTTCACAGATATTACTGGACTCCCAGTAAATTAGTCAGGCTGAAGCTTGTGGATAATGACACCTGTTGGAAATGTCAGGAGGAAGCCGGGACTCTAGTTCATATGTTGTACACATGACGGAAAAATGATTATTTGTGGGACGTGATCATGAACTTGGTGAATGATATTTTTAAACTTAATCTTTCTAAATCTCCAGCTGTGTGTTTCCTGGGACTGTTACCTGACAACAATATCCTTTCAAAAAAACAGAGACTGTAGATGTGTCTGGCTTTCATAACAGGATGTAGGATAATACTGAGGCACTGGAAGTCATCCAGCCCCTGTTCTCACAGGGAATGGACTGAACAAATGTCTAAGATGGCATCATATGAACGGGTCATGTACAGAATTAAGGGTAGAGAAGATATTTTTGAGCAGGTCTGGGGTCCTTTTTTGTTGTACATCGACAATGTTTCATGTATCGTTGGTATTTTTGTTGTTGTTCTTTTACTTTGAAAGTCAGTAGAGGATAGAAATTGTCTAATGTCATCAGTGGTCAAGGTTATGTTTTGTTTTTAGGCACCCGGGTAGTTTGCCCCCATTGCTTTTGTTTTTGCTGATGTTTCCCAGGAGGCGGTTTATCTCTTTATTTCACCTGGCATTTTTTGTTTGTATGTTTGTTTTTGTTTTGTTTTTTGTTTGTTTGTCTTTAGTTATTGTTAGTCCTTATTTGTTGGTTGTTGTTAAGAAACGGACAGAGAACTGACAGTATGATTATTCCAGTTGTATATTTGTTAATGTTTCTGTCCATCCAAAATATGAATAAAAAAAAAACAACCAGAATTTAACACAGGATAAAGGGTAAGAGAAGGGGTAAGCACAGAAAGAACCTAACAAAATACAAGGAGAGAGAAAAACCAAGAATCCAATCAAATGTAAATAGAAGTTCACTTGATAACTCTATAAAGATTAGCTGTTTATGCAACAATTAAATTAAAATTTTAAATGATCATCTGTAGAAAAGTTTGAATCCTGACCTCAGAGTCTCCAGTTTACAATTTGGACTCTTCAGTCCAGAAGATAGAAGCTTCATTCCTAAATCTTGTAAGATGTTGTTACTGAGGTCCAGCTCTCTCAGGCGTGAGGATTGGGAGCTGAGAACTGAGGACAGAGCTTCACAGCTTCTCTGTGAGAGGTTACAGGTGCTAAGTCTGAAACACACA
>NW_005187623.1:948082-951985 GCF_000239375.1 Pundamilia nyererei | reverse complement strand
TCCAGTTTACAATTTGGAAGCTTCACTCCTAAATCTTGCAGGTTGTTGTTACTTAAGTCCAGCTCTCTCAGTTTACAGTACTGGGAGCTGAGAACTGAGGAGATTGCTTCACCGCTTTTCTCCGAGAGGAAACAGCCAGTCAGTCTGAAAAAAAAAAAAAAAAAATTCCAAGCTAAAGTGAACAAATGTCAATTTGCAAAACAATTCATAATTGACATAACATTTAAGCTAAGACCAAAATGTAAAATTTTTAAATTGCTCAGTACGGTCACACTAATACCTCTTCATTGAAATGGACAAAGAGCTGGTACATTTAGTTACACTATTTTAGTGCTGACACAGGTAGTGAGGACTGCTGGTCACTCATCTTTAAATAATGTTGGTAGATATAGTTCAAATTAATCCTTATTTATTTCAAATACTTATGTCTGGTTTAGTCCTCAACAAGTGAAACACATGCTCAACTGGGTTAGGATCAAGCAAGTGACTTGGCCATTCAAGAATATTCCACTCCTCTCCTTTAATAAACTCCTGGGTTGCTTTAACTGTATGTTTTGGGTCATTGTCCAGCTGTATTATGAAACACTGCCCAAATCAGTTTAACTGCATTTAGCTGGATCTGAGCAAACAGTATGTCTCTGAACACCTCAGAATTAATTCAGCTGCTTCTGTCCTGTGTCACATCATCAATAAACTCTAGTAAACTCTCAATAGTCATCTCAAGTTGTTTAACTACATAAGGTTAAAACCCTACAATATTGGCAAGAAAGCCCGACCATCAGAAAATCCACTGTAAGCAGCGCTGGTGATAATGGGAAGGAAGAACAGTAAAATACTCCAGATTAAATTAGGAAGACCATCTACCATGACTGGTTGCAGGTGTTGAGGTTTAAATTTATCATCTTAAATGTTTATATGCTGATTATATTGCTTTATGTAAGAAAGGCCTAATTCTGAATACGCTCTGTGCCAAAAAGTGCTGACAGGAAACTGCATGCTATTGCAGAGCGTGCTTTTGCAGCTAGAATGAAGTGAAAGTCAAACCAACTAGGTTGTTTGATGCACACTAGGGAGCAAGTATATAAATACCTAGGCTTCCGTTTGTGCTTGAGACCTGAGCTTGTGTTTTCGTGTGGGGCTCCATATCCAGGATATGTTAAATAAAGATCATTTTTTAAAGTAAAAAGACCACTTTTGAGCCGTGTCTTTTTGGCTGTAAAGAATACAAAAGAACCGGAATTTAACACAGGATAAAGGGTAAGAGAAGGGGTAAGCACAGACAGAACCGAACAAAATACAAGGAGAGAGAAAAACCAAGAATCCAGTCAAATGTAAATAGAAGTTCACTTGACAACTCTATTAGCTGTTTATGCAACAATTAAATTAACATTTTTAATGATCATCTGTAGAAAAGTTTGAATCCTGACCTCAGAGTCTCCAGTTTACAATTTGGACTCTTCAGTCCAGAAGATAGAAGCTTCATTCCTAAATCTTGTAAGATGTTGTTACTGAGGTCCAGCTCTCTCAGGCGTGAGGATTGGGAGCTGAGAACTGAGGACAGAGCTTCACAGCTTCTCTGTGAGAGGTTACAGGTGCTAAGTCTGAAACACACACACACACACACACACACACACACACACACACACACACACACACACACACACACACACATATGTAATGGATTTTATTTAATATGTTTTTATATGTTGATCTGACCTGTGTCAGTGTACACTACAATTAATGATTAACTAAAAATAAATACAGTTAAAGTTTAGAAAAAACAATGCAGTAAAAATCGTGAAAGCTCAATCCATCCCATCCAAGATCACTACCTTATTGTGGTTTAGCAGTTTGTTTGTCCCAGGGATCCCAGGGGCAGTGTGTCAGGTAGCTTTTGCCCCCTGGTAGGGTCACCCATTGCAAACTGGTCCTGGGTGAAGGACCAGACAGAGTGATTCGAAAGACCCCTATGAGTAGAACATCAACAGAACAGTTTGCCCTGCCCAGGATAGGGTTACCGGGGCTCCACCCTAGAGCCAGGCCCTGGGATGGTGCCCGAGGGCACAGTTTTAAAAAGGGACATGGGCTCATCACCCTGTGAGCCCCCCAGCCGCAGAAGGCGGTGCAGTGGTCAGGTGCAATGTGTGCCAGGCAGTGGCAGGAGTGGAAGACATAAACACAACGGTATCCAAAAGTGCACATGCAACCAAGACACCCTAGGCCACAGGTCAGTGATCGAGTTTGTAATCATCTCAGACCTGCAGTCATGTATTCTGGAAACTCAGGTAAGGTGAAGGGCTGTCCCCATGCTTTTTAATTCCTTTTGTTATCCAGTGTATCATAAACCCAGCTACTGTTTGGTTAAGGTTGCCCTCCTCCATGAAGGTTCACCCTACATTTAATGTCTCTGAACTCAGGCCTGTCTCTTGCAATCCTCTGTGCCCTCTTTCCAGACCCCTTCTGGCTGCCTGAGTGGTAGATAGTGCCCAAGCCTATACGGTGCCTGACATATAGGATGTCATTCATCATTCATGTCTTTCATTTTGGACCCTGACCTGACTAATGACTTTTACATGAGGCATCCCGACAAGCCAAGGAGGCTGCCTGGAGGAGTGCATTTGGGGAGCGGATTATTAGGAACCGGGATGGTGTGTGTTGTTGTTGTGTTGTCATTCCCATTTTTCTGAGCACTTCCTGACTTCCCGACACACCTGTGGCGCATCAGGCATTATCAGTCAGGGGTAAAAAAGGAGCAGTGCAGCTAATGTCTGGTGTCAGCATATGTCTCACCCACAAGTGGTAAAGTGGCAGTTGTACTTAGCGGCTGATTTTGCGACTGAAAAAGTGCTTAAGGGATTCTTGCCTGTCTTCCTTCCTCCAGCTTGTCTCTTTTCCACCATCCGCCTGTGCCTCCAGCTCTATGCAACCCCATCCAAGCCGGTAAAAAAACGTGTAACGTGTTAACTGTGTAACTCTATTTCTTCATGTAACTCTTGTCTTTCCTCTTGTCTGTTCGTTTTGATACTTTGGTATCACAGTTCGATATTTTTTCGATACAAAAAAATGTTCATGCCTTTTTTAAGTTATTAAAATTATAAATATTTCTTTTAACTCAAAAGTACAGTTTTTAAATTAAATGTTGCTGAAACAACATAATAATGAAAAAAATTAAATGTATCTGATGGAGAAATCACTCATCTGTGGAAAAGAGCGTTGATTACAGAGAAATGTCTCTTTCCAAAATAAAAGCTATTTTGTCGACAGCAATAAAAGTAGCAATTGCTCTGTCTATCTCTTTTGCCCTCTTAGTATCATGTTCTAACGGCTGTCTAAATGACTTGGGTAAAGGTTGTAGCATGCGTGCTTGTTTTTGTTTTTGTCTGCTTCCACTTGTCTTTGCACTAGCATGATGTCGGCATAAATGTGCAGTCACATCCGACATACTGTTGTACTTTTGTCCACGATGCACTTAAGTAGGGTCATACTTGAAAACAAAAATAGTTCCAAACGCCAGATCTGAGTGATGGTGGATAAGGTTCAACTTTGGGTACTGTTGAGACAGTTACCATGCAAACTTGAGTGAATGCATGTGGGCGGCGCTCAGTGGATCTGCGCTCGACAATGCAGCCTAGGTGAAGTAATCAAGCACAGATCCACTGAGCCCTCAACACAGACAGCATTGTCAGAAGAAAAGTTGACCAAATAAATTAAAGATCTTGTATCGTTCAATACATATGCATACCAAACCGAGGGTGCAAGATGCTAACAGGCAAGGCATACATGGAACGCCATAACCAAGTGGCTGGCATAGTGTACAGGAACATCTGTGCCGAGTATAACCTGGAAGTCCCGAGGTCAAAATGGGAGATGCCCCCAAGGGTGGTGGAGAATGACCGAGCTAAG
>NW_005187623.1:943769-947560 GCF_000239375.1 Pundamilia nyererei | reverse complement strand
GTATGTAAATATTAATAATATTTAGTCAAATATTAAAAACAGTCTTATACTTGACTGAGTTACTGAGATACTTTTTGTTAAATGGGATCAACATTTATTGTTTAAAGAATGCATGACCACATATATACTTACAATGCTTTGTTTGAGGCTTTGACCACTGGCAGCAGCCTCAGAAGAGGCTCCTCTGAAGCAGAGAATTTCTTTAAGTCAAACACATCCAGATCTTTTTCTGATGACAGTAAGACAAAGACCAGAGCTGACCACTGAGAAGGAGACAGCTCATCTGTGGAGAAACTTCCTGATCTCAGAGACTGTTGGATCTCCTCCACTAGAGAACGGTCATTCAGTTCATTCAGACAGTGGAACAGATTGATGCTTTTCTCTGCAGACAAATTCTCACTGAGCTTCTCCTTTATGTACTGGACTGTTTCCTGATTGGTTTGTGAGCTACTTCCTGTCTGTGTTAGAAGACCTCTCAGGAGAGTCTGATTGGTCTGCAGTGAAAGACCCAGGAAGAAGCGGAGGAACAAGTCCAGGTGTCCATTTGGGCTCTGTATGGCCTTATCCACAGCACTCTGGAAAAAAATGAGCATGTCAAAAGATTGACTTCTTTTGAACTTCTGGGAGGTTGTTTGTTGTTCTTCTAGCACATTGACCCCAGAGTTAATGAAGGTCAGATGGACATAAAGAGCAGCCAGAAACTCCTGAACACTCAGATGGATGAAGCAGAACACCTTGTCCTGGTACAGTCCTCTCTCCTCTCTAAAGATCTGTGTGAACACTCCTGAGTAAACTGAGGCTGCTATGATATCAATGCCACACTCTATCAGGTCTGATTCATAGAAGATCAGGTTTCCTTTCTGCAGCTGATCAAAAGCCAGTTTTCCCAGAGACTCAATCATCCTTCTGCTCTCTGGACTCCAGTGTGGATCTGTCTCAGCTCCTTCATCATACTTCACCTTCTTCACTTTGGCCTGAACCACCAGGAAGTGGATGTACATCTCAGTCAGGCTCTTGGGTAGCTGTCTTCCCTCTCTGGTTTGCAGCACATCCTCCAGAACTGTAGCAGTGATCCAGCAGAAGACTGGGATGTGGCACATGATGTAGAGGCTTTGTGATGTCTTGATGTGGGAGATGATTCTGCTTCCCTTCTCCTCATCTCTGAATCTCTTCCTAAAGTACTCCTCCATCTGTGGATCAGTGAACCCTCTGATCTCTGTCACCATATCAACACATTGTGGAGGGATCTGATTGGCTGCTGCAGGTTGTGTGGTTATCCAGATGCGAGCAGAGGGAAGCAATTTCCCCCTGATGAGGTTTGTCAGCAGCACATCCACTGAGGTGGGCTTTCTAGGGTCAGTTAGGATTTCATTTTTGTGGAAGTCCAGAGGAAGTCGACACTCATCCAGACCATCAAAGATGAACACAACCTGGAAGTCTTCAAAGCTGCAGATTCCAGCTTCTTTGGTTTCAGTAAAGAAGTGATGAACAAGTTCCACCAAGCTGAACTTTTCCTCTTTCAGCACATTCAGCTCTCTGAAAGTGAATGGAAATATGAACTGGATGTCCTGGTTGGCTTTGCCTTCAGCCCAGTCCAGACTGAACTTTTGTATTAAGATTGTTTTCCCAATACCAGTCACTCCCTTTGTCAGCACTGTTCTGATTGGTTCATCTCTTCCAGGTGAGGCTTTAAAGATGTCTTCACGTCGGATTGTTTTTTCTGGTCTGTCTGGTTTCCTGGATGCGGTTTCAATCTGTCTGACCTCATGTTCATCATTGACCTCTGCAGTCCCTCCCTCTGTGAAATAGAGCTCTGTGTGGATCTGATTCAGCAGGGTTGGGTTTCCTGCTTTAGCAACCACCTCAAACACACACTGGAACTTCTTCTTCAGCTTAGATTTAAGTTTACGAGGACAAACTGTAACAAGATGTTCTAAAAAAAAAAAAGTAGAATATGAGTCATTTTTTTAAGTAGTGCAAATTACAGTTTTATTTTCTAAAGCATTACCCTTGAAAATATGTCTCTCCCTCTGCTGAGCCATAAATAAATACTCCATTTATCACCAGCAGCTTAACACTTTAGATAAATCCTCTTACTTCTATGCAGACGGTCAGCCAGCTTCCCCTGCTTCTTCCTCCTCAGGAAGTCCAGTGTGATCTTCACAACTGACACTCTGCTTCTGCTCCTCTGCTCATCATCCTCCACCTGACTCTCTAAGCCTTCTGGGTAATCTGAACTCAGAAACGTTTGAATCTTCTTCAGCTCGTTCTTCACAAAAGTGATGATGTCGTCCTCCAGCAGCTGGAACAGAATATTTTATGAATGACCCAATCAGACAGAAATCATGAGCCAAACATCAGATCCATATTGGACACACTGACAATCCACTGGTCTACAAAGAGCAGCATGGAGGTGCTGAACAGAATAGATGTGAAAGTAGTTGTTGCACATGTACAGACCATAAATGTGGAGTCCAGGTCTGTTTCAGTCTGCTGGGAGACCTGACCACTGGGAAGCGCTAAGCTCTCCTGGTGTACTCTGTGGAGGAATCATGAACAATTAGTTCAAGTACAAGATAACGGTCAAGACATTATCTGCTCTGCACTGTTTTTAAGAGAACTTCATCTTAAGTGTGTAAAGTTTTGTCTCTGATATATCAGGAAACATTATTTAGTGTAAATATTATTATGTTTGTTTTAAATCCTTATGGATGTCTGTCAGGTTGAGTTTTCTCTTGAGTCTTGGTTCTCTGGGCCCGGGGCTCAGTCTGGTCTGGCATAGCTGGCTGCCGGTGGAGCCTGCGGGCTTGTTGCTGTGGCAAACCATGGCAACTGCACCATGGTTGCTGGGTGGATGGTGAGATAGCCTTTGTAGTTGGCCTCCCTGGGCAGTCGTGCTCTTGCGAGGCTTCTTGATCTGTGGGACTCGGATCTCCTCCATGCCTGCTACATGGGGGCAGGGCTATGGCTCACACCCACAAGTAGACACTTACATGGAGAAACCTGAAGAATACAAGCACGCTCACACACATAGACAGGTGTGCACACAAGTGTACACACAGGTAGTCACAGACACACACTATTTTGGTTTGCTGCTGCCTCTAAACATATCATGCAGTATTAGTACTGTATGCAGCTCAGCAACATTCAATATGTATTATTTACTGTTACTTATGCTTATGCTTATGTTGGTTGTTCCTGTGGCTTCCCTACTGTGTTGTTTTCTTTTTTCAGCAGGTGATCAGATTTTCCATTTCTTTTCTCACTATCTGTTGTTTCTTCTATTTTTTCCCTCTCATCATGTTTACTCTTTCCCAACTTCTCTTTCCTTCTTTCTCTTTTGCCATCCCATTGTCCGTTGTGATTGTAATAACTTTAAGAAAATCTAATAAAGTATGAAATATAAACAATGAATATCAAAATATAAGAAAACTCAAAAACACTGGGTCACATGACCCAGGACTGTGAAAGTAGCAGGAGAAAATCTAACCACGCAAGCAAACTGAAAGAGCTGAGTGTGTCTGAATGATGCAGCTGTTGGTCTGCAGTTAATATTTGGTTCCAGCTGTTGTTCATTAACAGGTTTCAGGTTTATGAGAGAGCTGATAAATCAATATGATTTCTGTTTGGTTATCTCCACACAGCAGATAAAAACTCTGTGTATAATATATCCTAACATGGAACACAGAGGAGGAGAAATGAAAAACTAACAATAATAATACTAATAATAATAATAATACATTTTATTTGAGGGCGCCTTTCAGAAACCCAAGGTCACCTTACAAAAAACA
>NW_005187623.1:928383-931172 GCF_000239375.1 Pundamilia nyererei | reverse complement strand
AGTAAAGGTATTTGGTTAATTTATGAAGGATGAACATTAATTGTTGACACAAAACATCAATATACTATTTTGTATGCTTGGGCTAGTCGAACAGCTGGGTTACATTTAATAAAAATGCACCTAATGTTGCTGACGCTCTTAAGACTACAAGATAAGTAAAGATATAAAATGACAAATTAAGCTTATCTTATCTTGTAGCATTTCAGAGAAAAAATTAACCAAGGTGAACTATTTTATGCAGTCTATTCTAGAAAGGATAGTGTGGCCACCTTCGGTCCTTCATTGAAAATGGTAAGTCTGCTGCGATAGGTATTTTGCTATTGGTTTTCTCTGATTATACTTTGGTAAATTACATACAGTCCAGTGATCTTGGGTCATTAACAAAGTACACTATAGTATAATTTTGTTTTCTTATTTGCTCCATACTGCCTCCATGCAATACATAAAAAACAGAGTGGTGGCATTATCAGTTGCATTATAATTGTATGTAACTACTTTTAGCTTTGTTACCATAAAAATATCTATGACAGCTACAACAGCAATTTGAGTGGGGCAAAAATGTCTTGTGCTCTTTATGTAATTGTTCATCTTTTATGGTATTTCTCCATAAAAGACTCGAAATAATGAATATAGGATGTCATTATAGCTCAAAACAATGTTCCATTGCAGCGTCTTGTGCACAACGAAAAGCCCTCATCAAGTTTTGGACAGGATGGGAAGTCTTGCCGAGAGAAATGACTGTGGAAGTGGTCAACAGCAGTCTTCAAAAGTCTTCCACCTGTTTTGAAGTACTACGTCTTCCTGCACACTACTGTACCTATGAGTCATTTCTGATGGACATTGAGGTTTGTCTCAACTCTACTGACTCAGGTTTTGGTCTGGTTTAGGATTGATTCCATAACCACATGGTAAGATTAGACCATTTTTCTTTCTTGCATCATATTACTGTACTCAGTGTTCAAAGAAACTGACAATCTAGTGAGTTGTAGTTCCTTTAATACACTTGACAGTGTAAAATACACAGTACAGGTGAGCATTTATTGCTTTTTGTCAGTTTATATTAAAAAGAGTTCAGAAAACAAAATCAGTTGTTCACTGTACATTATAAATTACACAGTATGTTTATTTTATTCTTGCTACTGGAAAATTTATTTGCATTAAGATGTTATACTACTGTACCGTGTGCATTGTATTAAATCTGCTCAGAGTTGACATGTA
This sequence comes from Pundamilia nyererei, assembly GCF_000239375.1. Lineage (NCBI taxonomy): Eukaryota > Metazoa > Chordata > Actinopteri > Cichliformes > Cichlidae > Pundamilia > Pundamilia nyererei. The sequence continues at coordinate 929,954 of NW_005187623.1, read as the reverse complement.
CTGTACATCCAAGAAATGAATATCAAATCAAATCACTTATTTTATTGTCACTTATTTTTATTATTATTAAAGTGACAGCTGTGTAAAACAAATCCTGTTTTATTGCCACTCACTGTTTTTGTCATGCGGCGGCTGTGTGAAGGCAAGAGAGGACCCAAATGCACGGCTCTAGACACACGGGGATGAACTCAAAGGCAGGTCTTTATTAACAGGAACATAAGAAGTCATACAAAACTATACTGGGAGAAACTAAAGCTGAGGCGCTGGGAAGACACGGGAAATGCACACAACCTAGAGGGACGACGCAACACAGAACAAAGGGACACTGACATAAATACACAGAAGGTAACGAGGGACGAGGGAACACACAGGGAACACACAGGGAACACAGCTGAAGACAATTACTCATGACCGAGCAAGGAGGACACGAAACTGAAAATACTGACACCAAGATGTGGACCTTAAACACAACACAGTACACAGAGATGAGCACAGAGAGAGAGAGGCAGAGAGCGAGGCAGAGAACAAGGATGAATACGAGGGGATGAGGAGAACACAGAACACAAAGGATGGGAACACAGTACCAGAACAAACACCACAATAAGCATGGACACAGGGGGAATCCAAATACCAAACCAAACAATCCAATGGACATAAGGAACAAAATACAAAACTACAGGAAAACTAAGAACACTGGGTCAAAATGACCCAGGACAATGACAGTTTTGTTGAAAATGAAATTGTTTATGCTGTTTTGAGTCAGTATTAGCTACAAAGCCATAGATGTAGAAACTTAAAAAAGGGGTGTGAACATATTGCACTTGCTTACTTTGAAGAGTTAAGGTGTGGTATCAAACATAAGTTTGAGTGACTGAACAGTTTCACAGTAGGTATCCAAAGCTTGACTGAGTGAAACGTTGTTGTTTGGTAGCACAGCAAGCTCTCGTTCACTCAGTGCACGTGGGAGCTGAATCTCAGGAATGGTGATCTCATTTGATGGGCGGTGATTATGTGGTCCTGTCCAGTCCACACCATAATCCTCATCAACCTGAAAGAGCATCCACATGTCTTAAATCTAAACTGAAGTGGTGATTCCTGCAGCTGTTCCTAGATGGACTTATTGAGTCTGTCAGGGCCTATGTGAGTTTCTTTTTTTTTTTTTTTTTACAACTTTATTTATAGTTTTCCCTATGTGAGTTTCTTAGGCATAATTATTCATTCACCCATTCTAGGTCAGGATTGGTTCTCTTCAGGTATAACAAATTTATCTTTGATTAAAGTATTGCCATCTATACCTGACAGATGGAATAAAATGAGAGAATGGCTTGGGTGACATTTTCACATACAGGAGAAATATTTAGTACACCAACTCGAACAGTAGAAATGAACTCATCTCAACTACAGATAGTAGAGTTTTACATAGAAGAACAAATATGGAGCAAATAGTCATGTACCTGTGACAAATCTTGTCCCTCCTTTCTGTGCAGCAACCAGAGTTGCAGAGGTGAATGGTTGTTTGCTGTTCTGAGTCCGTGCTGATTCCATGCTTCCTGGAATGACTGAAGATGATG
>NW_005187623.1:925768-928353 GCF_000239375.1 Pundamilia nyererei | reverse complement strand
ATGACTGAAGATGATGTTGAATGTGATGCAAAAAGCATCTGTGCAGTGCAAACAAGTCAATTTCTTCACCAGGGTTGAGCAGTCCTTGAATCTCCAGCTGGGTGAAGATTGTGTAGAAAAGGTCAAGGACGTTTTCATATACATCCCTCCACAGGCGCTCAATGCTATAAGACACAGTGAGGGAAATTGTTCATTTATGGTTTTTCAGGCATTCCTACGTCAACAGCCTTCCAAGTCAATTATTAGTGTAGTATTAATGTGCTGTGAAACCAGTCAATTATGCTCAGAAACCATTTGTTTTATTACAATTGCATGTGTGAAAAAAATGTAAGACAGGCCATCAATTTACTTGTCCTTACCGCTGGTTGTGAACACTTCTGCCTGTAATGTGAGAGTTCCTGTTCTCCCCATTGTCTGCTCCATGAAATGTGCAACCTTCACATTTTCCCCTCCTTTGTCTGACCAGGAAAAAAAGTAGAGAAGTTTGGATCCGAGTCAGTGAGAGTAACAATCTGAATATAACTACTGTCCAATACAGAGTTTTTTGGCATACTGTATTTGTACACCTCTTACCGGACTCTTGACGGTATGCCATATTGTCTGATTGCTGACAAGAAACCATCAAAAACTGTTGTAGCTTTGTTGTTGGTGGCAGCTTTGAGGTAGACAATTAACCTCGAAAAACCGTCTATCCCACCATGGACAACAAATCTCCATCTGACAAGGCAGAATTAAAAAAAACAAAACAAGAAAAAACATTGTCATGTCCCCAGTTACATACAAGCAAGACCAATATTTCAGTTCCATATAAAGTGACAACATGTTATAACAGGAATGTAAAAGAAATAATAGAAGGGAAACTTAAACACTTTACAGAAAGATCTGTAGTGCAAGGAATCACATGCATAATGTAAAGCCTCAGACATGACTATAGTGAATCCTGTAAATGGCCTTATATGACAGCATTTAAGATGACATTTACAAACTCAAGGCTTCATTTTACAATTTTATACATGCATTCTGTTACTTCAATGGAATAGGGAAAAGGTGATGCAAGTACTGACCGAATTAGTTTATGATTTCCATCGATATGCCAAAGGTGATTTGGTGCTGGTACACTGTACTGACGACGCCTTGCAGTCTGAATAGATAACCGTCGCATCATGACCCCTTCTGGATTGACTCGTCTCATTGAATCCATCAGTCGAAATCCTGATTAACAAACAGATCATGTCTTAGTACTACCAACTACAAAAAGACTGTATTGTAAACACTGTAATGCTTATGAGACAGATCTTCATTGCTTCAGGTAAGTATCCAGGTGCTCTACAGATTTACTGAGGAGACAGAATCGTGTACAAACTGGTTCAAACAGGAACATAACTGCATAACAGTGATGCGAACATGCCTAGTCATTTTTGATGTCTACATTATAATATCACATCATGGCTACACTGACACATGCTTTCTGGGCCAGAAACTGGTGTTTGGATATTCAAACAATATCAGCTTACTTTGAATGTGTATGCCTCTGGATCGTAGATGTCCCATCATGATTCTGCAGGTGATGACGCTGAATGTCCAGCACTTTTGCATCCAAGTCCTCATTCCCAATAGAAGAATACCTATCAGATTTTCTGCACATAATTTTTTTTTTCAGTATAACAGCAAGTCTCAACAAAACGTTTTCCTGAAAGAACCAAGGACGTAAATGTATTCTTGTTTTAGCTTTACTGAAGACACCAGAGAAAGTATGATATTTAAAACACTACTGTAATAGACAAAACCATTTCAATAAACTTGCTATTTAACATCAACTTTGTTATGTGTTATCAGAGAACAATTAGCTGCAAACAGCAATGAAACATTCAACTATGTACTATTTAAAGCACTAATGACCCTGCTGTCTACCAAGATGTGATAAGTAAGTAGACTGTGGAAAGCTGGTGGGTCTACTCTGTGTAAAAGGTTCCTACAGGTTCCACTGCCCCCAGTCTCCGAGTTAACACACTCTAACAGCTAACACTGCACCGGCTAAACGTGTATCAACAACGAGATGGCGCCGATAGCTTTAGCCGTAGCTACCCCACTTATTTTAGACATTCACAATAAAAAAGTGGCGATAATATTTCAATATCAAACGTCATAATTAAGGTCAACATCTAAACAATGCTGTGTACAGACTCACACAGGTGTTAAATTAAAGCATAAACTTACCTCAGACATTCCTCCGTCATTCTATTCCTAATTGTGCTCGGAGACACAGAAAACATATCGGCAATTACCCCGATGGTTATCCCGGACAGCACTAAAGTCCTGAGTGCTGCAGCCGGGATTTCAAGACATGGACGACCAACATCTGAAGACTGTTCTTCCTTGGCGTATTCCAAACGAACACGGTGCTGAATTGATCTTAAACGTTCGACAATGCTGTCATCGATTCTAACATCTTGAAGAGCAATTATCATCCCAAGCATTTCAGAAACATCATCTAAACGACTCAAAACAGTATCTACAGGTAAATGATCCCTCTCTATCTGATCTGCTAAAATGAGCAGAATTGACTGAAGTTCACACCAGTCCGC
>NW_005187623.1:922072-925748 GCF_000239375.1 Pundamilia nyererei | reverse complement strand
GGAGCAGGTATCCAGGAAAAATAGTCGATAGTAAACGATCAGCCAATAGGCGCAAAGGTCAAGCCCACTCACACTGATTGACAGACAAAGTCATTCTGCTGAAAAGTCGCATTATGAAATAAATAGGCCATCGGGAAAAACGGGATTTTGAAATAAAGACTGACTTTGAAAAAAGGACATTTTGGAATAAAAACGGCTGGGAATAAATAAAATGCCTCAGGAATAATCTCTGTTATTGTGAAAAATAATGATCATGAAATAATATTTCACAATAATAAGTAAATTTATATGGCAGAATGCAATATATTTCACAATAATGAGCTTTTTTTTTCAAAATGTGTTCCATTATTTCAAAATATCATTCTCACATTACATATCTGTGGCTTGTTTATTCACATATTATTTATTTCATCATGTCCTATTTATTTATTTAATTTTGAACACTTTGGAGTTCCATACCTTTGGAGGTGACCAAATAATAAGATTTTCATTCCATTAATTACTTTTTAGTATGTGTTGGAATACATTTTTTGAAGATAATTATAATATAATAATATATTAATGGGAAAACTATCAGTATGTTCATCTTGGAATAATAGTTTTTTATTTTATTTTATTTAACTGCAGAATGTTTTCTTCACTGATGTTTGTTGAGACTGATCACTTCCTGTTTGGTAGTGTTGATTTTCACTTGTTTAGAAAACAAGGGTTTGTTTTCAAGAGACAGTTAAAATGGGATTGAGGGAATGACATGTTTGCACTGCACTTTATATCCAACAACATCAAGCAGTTCAATCAGCTCTCAAAGAGTTCATGTTACTAATAACTCACTTGTCTGCAGCAGACGGTTGCTGGACTTTAAAATCAATGTAGCGATCATGTGACTCGTCACTCTTAAAGGACACACTGGAACCTGAATCTGAATCAGATTCAAATTTTGATATGGGTTCAGTTTCAGGTTCAGGTCCAGGTTGGTTCCTGTGAATAATAATGGAGCAGTGATGTGAGTGCTGAGCTGTGACATGTTGAAATGTCATAGACAGTTAGAGATGGTCATCTCACCTCTGATCTTTGGTCTGGCTCTCATGTTCCCCACATGGAGTGGTTTTAGAGGGAGGGACTCCCTCCTCTCTGTCCTCACACTGATCCATGCTGCTGACACACACCAGCTCACACACACTTTCTACCTTCACCTGCAGAGGAAACACAAATCATTCATGTGCACATCAACTGAGATGTGCACATCAGAGTTCATGTCTGATTTGTTGGATTAACATCCATCCACTCCATCTGAGACAGCTTTCATCAGTTCAGTACAAAAAGTGTCACAGAGCCGATTTCCTTCCATTACTGTACAAAGCAGCAGATAAAACATGTCTTTAGAAATGACAGACAGCAGTTTTTTTTTCAATAACAATGCCCAGGACCAAGCTGACTGCTCACAGAGAGTGCATACTCTAACTGCTAGCTGCTCTGCTAGCTAAGCTAACTAAATAACAGTTAATCTGACAGCTGTTACTGTGGATGCAGGACACATTTACTGTGTTTAGTCTGATTCCAGATGGTTCAGATTAACTCGTGTCAGTCAAACAGAAGTGTTGTAGATTTATTTTTCAGAAGCTTCTAGCAAGAAACACAGAAGTGAATCATATGAAGATCATGAATTTACATTTACATCCTAATTTTACATTTCATTTTAAATGTAATCATTAAACTGTAAATTGAGAGGAATGCTATGTAGGAGACAGGAAGTGACAAAAAAGTCAGAGAAACAGATCAGAGACTAAATAAAGCAAAATAGAAGAGAAGAGAAATTTCCCTTATTGTCCCTCATTGAGGGAAATTTGCAGGCTCCAGCAGCAAAGTGACAGGCAGGTGGAGCATGCAGATTCAAGACAAAAGTAACAAACAAGAAATAAGAGACTGTACATGGTAAACTTACAACATCAGAAATAAAAGTACAGTTGTACAGTTATTAAAAAGAGGGATACTCAGACTCAAAGAAATGTGCAGCTGAGTAAGATTTTTTTTTTTTTCAAAAAAGATGTGAATGACCCAGCAAACAAGCCAGTGTACGCTTCACAAATACACACCATCCTGGCAACAAATCTATACCAACCAAACCCAAAATGGCCACGAGCAAATCAAATTTAAACGAATGAGCCCTGACATGGCCTGCATTTGTATAGCGCTTTTCTAGTCCATAGGACCCCAAAGCGCTTTACACTACATTCAGTCATTCACCCATTCACACACACATTCACACACTGGCGATAGCAAGCTACATTGTAGCCACAGCTGCCCTGGGGCGCACTGACAGAGGCGAGGCTGCCGGACACAGGCGCCACCGGGCCCTCTGACCACCACCAGTAGGCAAACATGGGGTTAGTATCTTGCCCAAGGATATTTCACATGTCACAAACCGGGCCACACAGCCATGACATAATCCCAGGGATGCATGAAAATTGTATCCAAACAACTATCTTATTTCAAGAAAATAAAACAAAAAAAGAAACCTTACACAAACTATGGCTTATGGAGTCAGTACAATTAGTAGTGTAGAGGAGTGTATGGGTGAAAGAATGCAACGTTGTTTAATGCAAAACCAAACTAAACCAAAGGCCACCAAAATCCACATCCAAATCAAATGTTATCTCAGGGGAAAGCACCACACAGGAGTAGGGATGGGTACCGGTATCCGACATAAACGGTAGTAACCAGACCGAAAAGCAGCACGCATTTCGGTGCTTTATTTCAGTGCTTTATTTTGGTGCTTTTTTTTTTCTTGAGAAGTGATACACTTCAGATTCTAGCCAATCATTTTACGTTTCCAAGGATAGTAGGCGGGCCCAGGTACGTACGTTCTTTTAGAGCAGCGCTAAAAAGGCCCAAGGCGAAGCGGTCAAAAGTCTGGCTGTACTTCACAGGCAAGGCAATTTTAAATCATGCTTTTTATTTGTTTTTATTTTATTTAGGTTTATTTATATAGCACAATTCAACAACAAGGTGATTCAGAGTGCTTTACAGAGACATTAAAAAACAAAAACAAATAAAAAGCATGATTTAAAATTGATTTAAAAAAAAAACAACAAAAAAACAGTAGGTAAAATCAGAACAAATCCACACTTGCTTAAAAGTGTGGATTTGGTGTTTTATTCAAATGCAGCTTAGAACAGATGAGTCTTGAACCTGGATTTAAAAAAACTGAGTGTTTCAGCTGATCTGAGGCTTTCTGGGAGTTTGTTCCAGATATAAGGAGCATAAAAGCTGAATGCAGCTTCTCCGTGTCTGGTTCTGACTCTGGGAACTGATAAAAAACCAGATCCAGATGACCTGAGGGATCTGGAAGGTTCATACTGGGTCAGGAGGTCACTGATGTATTTTGGTCCTAAACCATTCAGAGCTTTATAGGCCAGCATCAGAACTTTAAAGTCTATCCTCTGACGGACAGGCAGTGTAAAGACCTCAGAGCTGGACTGATGTGGTCCACTTTTTCGGTCTTAGTGAGGATTCGAGCAGCAGAGTTCGCAGCAGAGTTCTGAATAAGCTGTAGTTGTCTGACTGATTTTTTAGGTAGACCTGTAAAGATGCTGTTACAGTAATCAAGCCTACTAAGTATGAATGCATGGACTAGTTTTTCCAGGTCCTGTTGAGACATCAGATCTTTTATCCTTGA
>NW_005187623.1:917548-919341 GCF_000239375.1 Pundamilia nyererei | reverse complement strand
ATTGTTTAAGAATTGCTTCCAGCCAAGAGTGATACCATATATGCCCTATAGCTGCAGAAAAGACTAACATTGTTATCTTTTTACAAAAAAACAGCTGAACATGAGAGGTTTTAGGACAAAGTTTGTGTTCTCCATTCTTTAAGCACCGGTTCGAGCACCGGTTCGAGCACCGGTTCAAGCACTGTTTAAGCACCGGCACCGTTTCAAAAGTACCGGTTTGGCACCGGTATCGGATAAAACCTAAACAATACCCATCCCTACCCAGGAGCTGAGCTCTGAAAGCTTTCATAGAGTAAAACTGTTCATATGTTATTAATTGGGAATGGGAACTCCACCCCTCCAATGCCTGCAGATGAGACATGCAAACAGGCCAAAAGGAAGGCAGGGTGGAGTAGATCATCACAGAGATGAACACCGACTCGCGTTTGTGTCCAACTTCACTGTGTTCATGTTCCATGTGAGTGTTACTGTGAAGCAGTTTGATGGGGCGTTGATGAACAAACACAGCATTTGCTCTCTCACACAGCCTGGAGGGCGCAGATTTTTAGATTTGATTGTGACAGTTTGTGTTGCCAGATGTAAAGTGGATTTAAACTCGTCTCATTTCACAATGTTTTTCTAGAGCAAATTCGGCTTTTATTGAAATAAAATGACTTTTTTGTAAGTCAGCAAAGTGTTATCTATCATTAAAAGTATTAACAGTGTTTATTGTTTCATTGTAATAAGCAACATGAATGTGGTTCTAATAAGAAATATTAGAACAATCTCTTTTTAACTGCCTTCATTTCAAGTGTAAACTCCAAACTCTGGAGAACAATTGTCTATTCAGAGATTTCACCGTTTCTTCTCAACGCAGCACATGGAAATAATTTTCAACTCTTCAATTTAACTGACTTACAGTTTTTTCTGATTGCTTAAGCACATTTTTTGTAACTATTGGCTATTTTTACAAAACTCTACACACAAATAAGAAAACCTGTCACCCAATTATCAAAACATTGTAGTTCTCTTGCAAAAGCGAACACAGCTAGACTAACTCTTCACACCTTCGTAAAAATGGTGTTTTCGTATCAAACAGTACACACAAGCCATCATCTACTAAGCACACAATGCGCCAACTGCACACTGATGGTATGAATACAAAACACATCTGGCTTTTGCTTTCTCTGTGCACAAGGTAGGCCATGTCAGATTGAGCTCATACTTTTGTCATAGGTCCATAAACATAGACGGCTCCAAACTTCAAGTACTGGTGTTTATTCACACACATCAAAACAAACACAAGTGTTTATTTCCAAGTGAAAACAAAATAGTAATTTCACTGAGGAAAAAAAAGAAATCAGTCTACATCATGTCGTCTCTCTGGGTCCGGTCACAAAGCTTTGTCTACATCACATGCAGTGTCCTCTAGTCCAAGCACTGGGGAAAATATCTTCTGGAATTTTACATCTATGGTATTGTTGTGTTCCTCATTGGCATATGGCAGTGCTACAAATCTTAGTGCAAAGTGACTGTACTGACCGATTCTCATTTCAAGATGTCCTTATGATGCTTGCTACAGTGTAGCGGCTCAAGTTAGGCTGACCCGTTGTCCAGCTTCCCTCAGGGTCATTCCACGGTTGATTACATGGTTCACTATTGTAGCTCTGATGTCATCAGCAATTTTATTTCTTACTCTTCTTACCCTTCCTCTCCCCCCTCCTCATCTTCCTCTCCCCCCTCCTCGTCCTCCTCTTGCTCCTCCTTGTCCTTGTCGTCCTCTTCCTCCTACTTCTTCACCTCCACGTCCTCTT
>NW_005187623.1:886329-893802 GCF_000239375.1 Pundamilia nyererei | reverse complement strand
TGTCGAATATATTCCTCCAAAATGCACTCAGTTTCGAACAAGACCAAAACATGTGGACATGGTTGGCAGGCGATAGTCCGCATCTGCTACAGGCATCACTGATGGTTGGATAGATTTTAGATAATTTTGCGTTTGTATAGTGTACTTTATAGACCACCTTGCACTGAATCAAAGCATGACGAGCACAAATTGAGGACCAGTGAATCAATTTCAAAGCACAATCCTACTGCTGTTCTGGCAGAGTTGTCTGAAGCTCTTCCTCCCATCTCAGCTTAATATGAGAAATGGATTTGGGGACCATCTAGTATTTTATACAAGACTGATATCAGTCTGTTTTGATGAGGGTTCGTCTGCAGGATGATATCCAGATTTGTTTCTGGAGGCCGATTGGGAAAGTGAGGGAACTGCGTTTTTACAAAATTTCTAGCCTGAAGATAACAAAAAAAGTTGGAATTAGGCAGGTTGTATTTAGACGATAGGTCAGCAAAAGATAGAAAGGTGTCCTGACTGTACAAGTCCTTAACAGTCCTAAGTCCGTTATCTTTCCAACTGCTAAAGGCCGCATCAGTGTTTCAAGGTGCAAAATTACAATTTTTTGATAAAGGCGTTAGCAAAGACGGTCCAAGTAGCCCGAAGTATTTTCTGAACTGTCGCCCAATAGTTACCGTTTCCTTAGCTATTGGATTATCCCCAACAAAGGTTGGAGAAAAAGGGAGTGGTGAGCTGAGTATTGATGATAATGAGTAACAGCTAGATGCAGTTTCCATTTGTACCCAGGCTGTTGCAGGAGGGTTGTTATGAACCCAATGTAAAAGTTTTTGTATGTTAGCTGCCCAATAGTAGTGTCTAAAATTGGGCAGACCAAGACCACCATCACTTTTAGAGGACTGAAGAATAGACTTGCGAATTCTAGCTTGTTTCCCTCCCCATATGAAATGTGACAGAATCTTTTCTAACTTGTCAAAAAATGCCTTGGTAAGAAGAATCGGGACATGTTGAAAAAGATACAAGAATTTTGGGAGGACACTCATCTTTATCAGGTTAACTCTCCCTGCCACTGACAATGGTGGAGAAGTCCAACGGTCACAATCTTTCCCAACATTTTCTAGTAGGGATAGAAAATTCTCCCTCATCATTTTATGTATAGAAGAGGAAATAAAAACCCCCAAATATCTAAATCCGGTTTCTGTCCACTTAAAAGGCACTATTGAGTGGGGAAGAGCTCTGGCCAGGGAATTGAGGGGTTGCAACTCGCTTTTTTGATAATTGACCTTATATCCTGACATTGTACCATATTGGTCAAGTATGTCAAAAAGCACCGGGAATGAGTTTTGAGGGTCAGAAATGTACAGGAGCATGTCATCTGCATAAAGGGAGCGTTTGTGAGTCACACCGAACCTTGTAATGCCTTTAAAACTATCCTCTGAACGCAGCCATATTGCAAGAGGCTCGATAGCAATGGCGAATAGGAGGGGTGAGAGTGGGCACCCTTGCCTAGTGCCCCTCTCAAGTGGAAAAGGCAAAGACAAGTTGTTGTTAGTACGAATACCGGTGGATGGCGAAGAATATAGTAGCTTAACCCAGAGAATAAAATCAGCCCCTAAGCCAAACCTATCCATCACCTCATAGAGGAAGCTCCAGTCGACGCAGTCGAAAGCTTTATCCGCGTCAAGAGATACCACAACCTCTGGAATTGAGTTGCACGATGTACGGATAATATTCAAGAGGCGTCTTGAATTGTCATATGAGTGCCTGCCGGCCATAAATCCCGTCTCGTCCGAGGCAATAATTTGTGACAGAACACGTTGTAGCCTAAGTGCGAGGATTTTAGATAGTATTTTAAAATCAATATTTAAAAGAGAAATTGGTCTGTAACTGCTGCACAACAGAGGATCCTTGTCCTTTTTCAAGATTAAACAAATAGTAGCTTCGGACAAAGTCTTGGGTAATTGACATTTTGAAAAGGCTTCATTATACATATCTTTTAACAACGGTGCCATAAGATCAGAATTGACTTTATAGTATTCTGCAGAGTAACCGTCAGGGCCCGGCGATTTACCTGTGTTTAAGGATTTAATGGCTTCTTGTACCTCTACTACAGTAATAGGTCCCCCTAATCCCTTTGTCAGATCTCTATCTATTCTTGGAAAATGTATATTTTGGAGAGTTTCTTCTGATAGAGGAGGAGAGCTTGAAGTGTACGGATTGGAATAGAAACTTACAAATACTTCATTAATTCCTTCTGGGTCCGATATTATGTCACCAGCAGAAGACTTGACCTTTGGGATTAGCTTGGAGGTTGCTTCGGCACGGGCTTGATAAGCCAGAAGTTTCCCTGCCTTGTCGCCGGATTCAAAAAAGCGTTGCTTAGTCTTAATTAATTGAACCATAGCTGTTGTGGTGGTGGTTATATTGAGACTGGCTTGAACTTTCACACGTTCTGTATAGAGGTCAGGATCTGGGTTTGATGCATATCTGCCATCTAGATCTTTGATCTTATTCAATAAACTGGACGTGTAAGTTAACTCTTTCTTCTTTAAATTTGACACAAATCCTATAAGCTGGCCTCTCATGTAGGCTTTCGACGTTTCCCATAATACACCCCTTGACACTTCAGTAGATTCGTTCAACTCAAGGAAAAGTGAGAACTGTGATCTCAAAAAATTTGTGTAGTCATCCCTTATCAACAGGCTAGAGTTAAATCTCCAATGTTTAATGGGTCGGGACGGGGTCGCTAATACCACATCAAAAGAAACTGGTGAGTGATCTGAAATGGCGATAGCATGATACTGACAATGGCTAATTTTACAGAGAAACCTAATATCGACAAGAAAAAAGTCTATACGTGTGTGTCCTGAACCAAGTTAAAGTCACCTCCAATAATAAGATGATAGTTTTCCAAATTTGGAACTGAAGAGAAAAGTTTAGCTATAAAAGAGTCGTCGTCCCAGTTCGGCCCGTACACGCTAGCCAGTATCACAAGTGAGCCCTGCAAGTTTCCTGACACAAATGTGAAACAGCCATCTGGATCAGCAATAGCTTTATGTTGCTCAAACAGAATATTATTACAAATAAGTATGGCTGTCCCTCTAGCCTTGGTGTTAAATTTGGAATGATATATATTGCCGATCCAGTTTCTCTTGAGTCGCCTCACTTCTTTGTTGCAGAGATGCGTCTCTTGAAGAAAAAACACATCCCCTTTAAGCTGCTGTAAATGCGCCATAACTTTGTTAATTTTGGTTGTATTCCCCACCCCTCTCACATTCCAGGAGACAATTCTAAGACCATTGATTGTGCTCGACATACCTTACTGTATTCAGACAGGTCTTTGATTTGACAAGTTGACAGTGGCCAGGGGAAGACTGGTGTCTGTATTTGAGGTAGTAGACTGTGAACACAACAGGGGGGAAAAAACAGAAATAAAAAAAAGAAAGAAATAAAAAAATTAAAATAAAATAAAATAAAATAAAACACAACAACAACAACAGAAAAAACAGAAAACAAGGCAATACATACATGCAGATCGAACAACATAAATTGGACCTGGATACCCCCGAAAACAAAACTTGCAAGTGTCCATTGCACAGCAGGGTGTAAACATTCCCCTGCGAAGACTTCGCCATCACAACTCTTATCAAATGTCTTGCTTCCCTGTGGTGGCAAGGTCTCACTATGAAAATATGCCTTGTCAATATTCTGCTAGAAAGAATTGAGGAACTAGGATGTATCTTACTATACAAAAACGGACAGAAGAAAAGCACAAAAAAGGCAGGCTGAGGTATTGCTGTCCTCCATTTGTACATGGCAGGAATCAAACAGTAGGAGAGGCAATAATAATGAAAGAATGTGTGTTTATATAAAGTAAAACAGTATATACATATATGTGTACGTAGCAGACTAGCGTGCCAACAGTGTCATTAGAACAAAGTATAAACAGGGGTATTGTAAAGGAAAATGAGAGAAAAACAGAAAAAACAATGAGGTTAGAATTACTCAAACCATGCTGTCCTCTAGGTACCAAACATCAAACTAAAATGTCATGAGCCCTTCTACGGAAGTGGCAGGATCCAACCATGACCCTCAGATCAGGTTTGCAGAATGTTAGAACTCAGGGGACGGTGTGAGGCGATGTAGCTCCAAGCGTCGCCTGGTGACGCCAGCCGCTTCCGGTTCCCTTCGTCAGTCATAATGAACAGTTTGGCCGGGTAGCGAAGCTGAGGCTTGAGTCCAAGATCATACAACTCCTTCATAACTCCGCGGTAAGCGGACCGTTGTTCCAGCACCTCAGGGCAATAGTCCTCGACAATATGGATGGGGGTGTCCTTATATTTCAGTTTACCCCGCATTTCCCGAGCTTTGCGCACAACGAGCTCACGGGTCTGGTAGCTATGGAAACAGACAACAACCGCTCGGGGTTTCGCATTGGGGCCTGGTCTTGCCACCAGCGCCTGGTGGGCTCGATCCAACTCCGGGGCCGTTTTCAAAACGTCCACTCCAAATATGTCCACAAGCACCTGAGAAAAGAACACAGTTGGCCTGGGCCATTCAATATTTTCAGGGACCCCCAAGAGGCGAATATTGTTGCGGCGGCTCCTGCTTTCAACGTCGATTAGCCTAGCTCTCAGCTTTTCGTTATCCTCCGCCACCACCGCTAACTTAGCCACCACGTCCTGGAGCTCCGCGTTCGTAGTTGTGGCCATGGTTTCCAAAGCTGTAATCCGTTGGTCATGGCTGTTGAGAGTCATTTGGATGCTGTCCAGCTTGTTTTCAAGTCGCTGAACGGATGCCTTGAATTCTGCCAAAAGCGAGGCTTTGTGCTCGTCCAGTGTGGTCTTTAGCATAGCCATGATAGCCTAATTAGCCGCACCGAGCTCATCTCTTTTTTGCTCCTGGTTCCTGGTGTTTCTACTGGTCATCTTGGCAGATTATGACACCAGACACACAATACCACCAATACAACTCCAAACTTTGTTGCGAGTAGAGAGAAATTATCAAATAGTTGTGATAAAAGTAGGAGCCCTGCGAAGAGCGACTATTCCGACATGCCGTCAACCCAGAGTCAGACATGTTTAATCTATATTTGAATTGCAAGTATGCGAAAAAATTTTTTTTCCTAATTTTCCACTTTCTCTCTTTGGCTGTTTACATGAATATAAAGAAACAGTTCACTTTCTATCTGAGCTCAAGACACATACCTGCAAGTGTTAGCCAGGAAAACATAACAGACCAACTCTAATGAAGAGACGACAGGTCTGGGGAAAAAAAAAAAAGATTGTGGAAATGTAAAAAATGTAAAATGTTGTAAATGACTTGTTGGGATATAATCTGGCCTCAAATATATGTCAAACATGAGCCAAAAAGAATATTCCTATTGCAAGGCAGTAGCCACAATATGTTTTTGGGAAATAACTGTTATTTATCCGATTATCCAGGTAGAAAGCGTCATTGATATTAATAATATCTTTTTTAAGAGAGAGATGGCTAATATGGCACCAGATATTGTAACAAGTATAACATGACAACTCTATAATCTGGGTACAATGATGTAGAGTAATTAAGATACTTGAACATTTACTTAATTTCATATATAACCCATACATGCTGCCTTTTCACTATAGTGCATTTACCAAGTAAACATAAAAAAACACATAATAGAAACATTCGAAATCACCTTTTGGCACAACACTAGAAGTAAAAACACACACAGAAATGAAACATGAGCTGAACAAACAGTAAAGTTCCTAAAGGCAAACTGTTGAAGGAGGAAATAAAGCAAACTTACAGTTTCTTCAAACACACACACGAACAACAACAAGCTCCACTCCAGACCTGGACACTAAACATGGACAGACAGGTGAGCTGCTTTCTGGGAGGAGGCGGGACTCCACCTGATGGTTTCTAAATGTGATCCTGTCTTGACTTGTGTTATTCTAGCTCTAAACGTTCTTTGGGTGTGTTTCTTGCTCCACCCATAGGAATGCATTGAGAAGATTATTACCACAAGAGCAGAGATATCTTACATAATATCTTAACAATTTAAAGCCGGTCGGAGCAGGCACGCTCCGTTTTGCGTAACTATTTTTTAAATCCCGGTAGAACTGCAACCACGTAAGCTAGCGCAATAATTTTTTTTGCATATGAAACCAGAGGAATTGTACTTACATCTTATGCCATCAGCTTGTCCTAGGTCATGGTTTCCTTCCACATATAGCTTTGCAAAAACTGCATAAAAAGCACTTGCAGCAACAAAAACATAATATTCCAGAAACACGCTTTTCCGATCCGATCAGCTGTTCGTAACACTTCCTACGTTGGAATAGACGTCAGCGCGAACCATCGCATGTCCACCATTACCTCCCCTTTCTGTATCATTTCTGAGATGCTTAAAACTCATATTGCACTGCTGGAAATAGTTTGTTTTGATGCATATGCTGTTTTTTGCAAATTTGGATTATAATATTTATTTTCGTTTTTCCTGCAGTATATAAAAATTGGTGTATTTCAAAAATAAAACTATGAAGACACTCAAAATCAATTTCCTGTGGTGGGAAACTATTTTTTGCAACTTTTTTGTATTTACAGTTTTGAGGGATAAGCCTCTTAAATTTCTCTAACTAGAAATATATGTTAAAAAAAATGACTTTCAAGTTTTTTTGTAGTTTGTTGCACTTTTTTGCAATTTATGTAATTACTATGCACTTAAGGTATACATATTATTAAAATGTGGGCTATAATGGTTGTATTGATGTATAGCAACATGAAATGCTCCCAAAAATGGCACTACAGCATGTAAAAATAAAATATGAGCCCTGGCAGCCTTGGTTCTATGGTAGGTCTTAAAGGGTTAAGAGTCAATATATCTTAAAATCTTTTCTGCTTGTTAAAACCTTTGTTCAAGTTCAATATTAAATACTATTTATTATTCTACTCCCAGATTAGTGAGCAAGAAAGGAGACTCAAAAGCTGAGATGAGAAATAAAATAAAACAAATGTCTCCAGATTTAAAAAAGTTACAATCCCATATTTTTCATTTCCCAGATTCCACATGCTGGATTCACCTGCTCAGCAGTAGCATTTACCAAAATAAGATGTCCTTCAGAGCTTGATTTTAAAGTGCTATCAATCAAATATTACATTTGAATCAATGGCATCATTAATAGTTTTGTTACACCATAACTATTCTGTAATTATAATCTCAGATCTAACTGATCATGATTTTTTAATTAAATTAACAAACTGGCCTCAATAAAGGGCAGAAATCTGTTAATCATACAAACTTTCTGAAAGAAGTTGCCTAACTTTTAATTACTTAATTTTATAAATTGTCACGAGTTCAATAAATGCTGACTTATACAGGGAGTGCAGAATTATTGGGCAAATGAGTATTTTGTCCACATCATCCTCTTCATGCATGTTGTCTTACTCCAAGCTGTATAGGCTCGAAAGCCTACTACCAATTAAGCATATTAGGTG
>NW_005187623.1:862804-883374 GCF_000239375.1 Pundamilia nyererei | reverse complement strand
TATCTTTTCTTTGACTTTTCATCAAGTCTGTCTTTGTACGGACTGGCATTGTTCTCCTTCGTTTTGTACATACCTTTTTTGGGGGGCAAAGAAAAAGCAAGAAGGTATTGGAACCGGAGAATGAACGTTTTGCGGTGCTGCAAATGCTTGCGTTTGATGCGTTGCTTTGATTGTTTTGCCACTAGTACCCGGCATGCAATGCGCGAAAGTCACGTGGTCTGTCAATCTCTATTTCCAGCAGTGTGTGTTCAGTAGTTTGGATTGAATGTCTCCCTGAGTGCACACGAGAAGAATATTACACAGATTACCTCATTATAAAAGTTACATTAAAATATTCTTGTTGATGCAGTTTTCAGGTTTTAATTCCTGAACATCTTTAGATTAAATTCATAATTATTCTATAAATGTTACTCTAAATAAATAGTTAAGAAAAGTGACCAAAGTGGGTCCTGAGTGATTTCATGAAAAGAAAACACACAGAAACCTGTCCATGTAAACACAAGCTGTCTGCTGTAATAAAACCTTTTTTGAACTCTGATCTGTTTGTTCATCTCGCTGATACTGAAAAGGTTTCTGTTTCTCTGTGTTTGATGAGCTCTGACTTCTGTAAATATGTATACCGTATTTATAAAAAAGCAGATGGAGTTTGTGTCTCACTCATGTAGTGACTGTTGTTGTTAAACAGACACCATGACAGAGATCATAAAGGTCTCCTGATGTTAGAAATGAGAGCAGTGGCGGCATTTGTGTGTTATTGAAATGTCTGAAGTGTGTTTAGCTCAATATAGTGATGTGCTGATCTTTACCATGTTGTTCTGATCACTCTGAATTCAAATGATGAAGTCCCATGTTTACAGTGACAGTGATGAGTGAAGACATTCATTACAACAAGTCCAAACTTGCTGCACTTGGTAATTAGAAAAATGAGAGCTGTTATCTGGGATCAGTCAGAGTTGCAAATCTGAAAAACTAAACTTCAAGCTATAACAGAGATGATGAACACAGATACATTTTTATTATACAGAAGAAACTGTATAACACAGACTTAAGAGCTGCAGCTATAGGACACTGATTTTGCCGTGAGAAAACCTGTAGATGACAGAAATGTGCATGTGAGTGTTTGTGTGTGCACGCTGTATTTGCCTGGGAACGGCAATAACCCAACCCAACAGAAACTGACGGTTGGTTAAACCCGATTACAGGTGTGAACTGTACACTTCACTTTACAGTGTGTCCGACTCTGTGGCTTTGAAAATTAAAGCCGAGGTTATGTTTCGCATAAAGTAACGTGAAAAATTATCATCATAAAGTTTGATGTGTTTTCATAGCAGCTGTTTACTCCTTGTCTCCACAGCCTATTTACTGTGGAGTCCTGGCCTGTCCTTATGTTTTCAGGTTTGTTTATTAGTTTTCCCGGTCTAGGTTTTATTTGCTCCCTGTTCCTTATCCCCTGTTTGTGTACTTTGCCATCACTTTAAAAAATGCTCACTCACACCCCAGCCAGTACCTGCATTTAGGGTTCTTTTCTCCCACAAACCACACAACTGCTACCTCAGCCGTGAGCCGTGAAAAGGGAATGACCATCGCTGAATCGAGGAGGGGGCTTAAGGGCACATCTTTCACCATCTTATAATGCTGAGTAGGGATGGGTATCATTTAGGTTTTATCCGATACCGGTGCCAAATCGGTACTTTTGAAACGGTGCCGGTGCTCAAACGGTGCTCAAACCGGTGCTTAAAGAATGGAGAACACAAAATTGGTCCAAAAACCTCTCATGTTCAGCTGTTTTTTGTAAAAAGATAACAATGTTAGCCTTTTCTGCAGCTATGGGGCATATATGGTATCACTCTTGGCTGGAAGCAGTGCTTAAACAATGGAAAAAACACAAACTTTGTCCTAAACCTCTCATGTTTAACTGTTTTCCACTTTTTCTTTGGTCATTTTAGCCTTTTTGGCCAGGGTGAAGGGAGTATCTGCCATCAAACAAGAGGACAGCCGCATGTAGCTATGATGATGTTTGCTAGTTCACCTTACATGCATTAATGTAATAACGTGGTTAGCCTACTCAACGTAAATTAGCTACTCACGCAGAGAAGAACGGCTGCTGCCACCATCATCCGTCATCATTTCTGCTACACTGGCAGGGCTAGGGGCCAGGACTCTACTCTTCGTGTTTTTGGGGGATGTTGCATAACAGGCAACCCACCCGCAGTAGATGTGCTCGGTGTGAGGTCTCGCAGCAAGCTATCAAATACGGCGCATTTCTGGGCTTTTTAAAAAAACGCTATGCGTCGCCAGGTGTTTCATCGGATTCGAGGTGTTACCTCCTTTGACAGTATCACAGTATCAGCTTAAAGCACTTGTTGCAGGCTGCTGAGTTTGCATATTTTGCTGTGAAGTACAGCCAGACTTTTGACCGCTTCGCCTTGGACATTTTTAATCTGTAGCTCTGCTCTAACAGAACGTACGTACCTGGCCCCGCCTACTATCCTCGGAAACGTAAAGGCTAGAATCTAAAGTGTATCACAGCTCAGGAAAAAAAAGCACCGAAATAAAGCACCGAAATGTGCGCTGCTTTTCGGTCTGGTTACTACCGTTTATGTCAGATGGCACCGGACACCGGTACCCATCCCTAATGCTGAGATTGCAGCCATTCCCCAACCCTCTTTGAATAGCGGGTCATTGATTAGTGTTTGTTGATCAGTGGTTGTTAAATGGTCATGACAATTTGCATATTAATGATCAAGGAACTGACTCAGAGCCTATTGTTCATTCAGTCATCTAGTTTCAGTCAATGTGCAAAGGTACTGTTTATTAGTTATATCATGTTCAGCTGTGTTCCCTCCTGCAGTTCGTTCCCTTTTTTGCCCTTTTGTGTATTTGTCTTCATCTCTCTCTGTCCTGCATCATGATCTCGCTCATTTCCGTGCTGTTTGTTCTGCTTGCCCTGTTAGTTTGTGTGTTTTTCCAGTTTGTTTTGTATTACTAGATACAAGCAAAGCTTTTTTGAGTTAAAGACCTGCCTTTGAGTCTGCGTTTGGGTGCAATCCTACCTGCTTCACGCAGCTAATTCATGCCACCTATCTTTCAGATAATGTAGTCCACCTGTGTGCACAGTCCTCCACTCTTATACATGGCCCTGTGTTCCTTCCTCTTCTTAAAGTCAATGTTTCTCACAGCTATTTGCATCCTTTTCATAAAACCCACTATCATCTGTCCTTCTACATTTCTCTCCTTAACATTGTACCTATTCAATACCTTGTTATCTCCTCTGTTCCCTTCACCTACATGTCCATCCAGCGGTCCCCAAACGTCGGGCCATGGACTGGTGCTGGTCCATGAGTCGTTTGGTATCGGGCTGCGAGAGATGAGGCTCAGGTGTGAAATTTTTGTTTTTCAGGGTTTTTATCATTAAGTCGGTTTCCTTGGGTCTTTTCCCGTGTTGTAGTTGTGTGTCTTTTTTTGAAAGAAATATTTACGCATTACCATAGTGACCAGAGAGCATTAAGGGGCAGAGAGGAGGATGTTACTCTGAACGTTGTTGTCACATTTCAGGAGGACACTGCTAATAAAGTTACACAATTACACAGTGAATTCGCGTTTATTATTATATTTACAAACTACCACAGTTTTTTTCTTGGTCATATAATTTTTTTTCATTGTATTTATCCACAACACCTTAAAGGCTGGTCCGTGAAAATATTGCCTGACGTTAAACTGGTCCATGGTGCAAAAAAGTTTGGGGCCTGCTGCATTAAAGTACCCTCCAACCACCACTCTCTCCCTCTGTCGAGACACTCTACCGCTTCATCCACTTTACACCAGAATACCTCTTTTTCATCTATCTGACCTCTGACCTGTGGGCCACAGCGACAACATTTAACATCACTCCTTTGCTTTCCAGTTTCAGACTCATGATCCAACACTGTTCATACACATTTAGAGTCCTGCTCTCACCTCCACTGTCCTGCCTTTCCTTCTCTACCATTGCCTCCTTCCCCCTCTCCTTTTCCTTTGTTTTCAGCTATTAGTAGCACAGTTTCCACTGGCACCCTGTTAACCAACAGCACCAGAGGCAGTTGTTGTTAACCTGGGGTCTTGACCAGTCTGATGGGACATTCTGATTCTTTATGATCCACATGTTTGATGTGGCAAAGCTTTTATGCAGAATGCCCTTCCTGATGCAACACTCCCCATTTACCCCGGCTGGCACTTGTGGTCCCCTTGTGCCAGCATTAGTGCTTACCTCCTTTCTGCGGCTCACAAATCACCAATCACGCTTTGAATCTTTCAATTAAAACACGACTCAGAAAATGTAGCAACAGAGCCAACAGAGCTGATGAGTTTTTATGGTCCCTTTAATATAGCAAGTGACATCATGTTCAGCGGAGAAAGACAAAGAGCTGCATTAGGCATGGGAGCCTATAGTTTTTCTATCATGTGACGATGATGTTATTTTAATCCTTACAAAGTAAAAGTTTTCAAACTACTGTAATTGCATCTCTTGTCATGCACACCAGACTGAAGTTACTGTGCACAAAGCTCACAAGTGTCTTATTTGGAGATTTAAAACAATACCACTACATGGAGGTTGGATAGTTTTAGTATCATTTGGCCAGTGGACCAATTTATTAACCACTTTGTGCTTAATTGTATCTCTCATCTTATTTAGTAACCCAACTAATAACACAGACAACAACACAAACACAAAATGCTCCTTCTCTTGTGCTGTTTTTGTAGTAGTGTATATGTCAGATTTGCCCAGCGGTCATTGGTTACTTCCAATAAAATGGCACGAGACTGGAATAAAATGTATCCATCAACTGAAAGACTTTATTAAAGAGAACATGAGTTTACACATCAACACACAGCAAAGAATCCAACTCCTGTAAAAGCAACTGGCTTCCTTTTATACTCTACCTGATTCAGGTGAGCATCTGAAATAGCACAAGTCTGGGGTCAGCAAACAAAATGAAAAGATAAACCTCAACATGAGCAAACATCCAACCAAAATATAACACATGACAGACACATTCAGATTTCTAACAAATCCTACAAATAACATATAATAACATATACAGATTTCAATCACTTCTATATAAATTTAAACACCTTAACCACACTCCCCTAGCCTGGCACATTGGTTTACTCCAGGAGCTCATAAGCAGGTGATTGAGCTGCTTTTACTCTTTTGCTCCACATCCTGCAAATGACGCAACCAGGGAAGGTAAGTACTGTTAACACTTTTTACATACACAAGAATTTAGGTTACAGAAAAAAGATAATAATGTGATCTGAGAGAGCTGAGGAGGCGGAGGCTTTCCACCCTCGATGATCCACCAGGACAAACTCAGCAGTGTGAGAGAGTTTAGGTGTATACCTTGTGTCAAAATTTGATTGATGACCCCAGCCTTGACCTTTTCACCCTACCGGAAGTACTCCAGAAGTGACTAATCGCTTCCAGATGTGTGACTAATCGCATCTGGTGGGAAAAAAGGAGGGGTGGTTCCTGGGGGGATCAGAGAGGGAGGGTTCCTGGGGCATGGAGAGTTCAGGGGGGTAATGCAGCAGATTTCTGATGAGTCAGTGCTGTATAGATTCACAGACAGACTCATAGTTTGAATTCTGTTTAAATGTTTCAGTATTATGACAATGATCTTGATAACCATTTTCTCAGTAAAGAACTATATCTTTTTTCAATAGTGGCTTTATTTTGATTTCTTACATTAATCTTATTACAGACGCAATAAAATAAAAACTTTTAAGATTATCCGACTAGTAACGGATTGCATTTATATAGTGCTTGGTGGAGGCAAGCTACATCCTTGTATGTGTTGAAAAAAAAAAATCCCTTAGTGAAAAGAGCACCGCGCACATATTCAGAACTCGGTCCTACTTAAACAACTAAAACACCCTAATGAGGTATTTTGGTTTTGTGCAGCCACTCCTTCTCAAACCAAAGTAAAGAGTTTTTCTTCATTATTTTGAGCTACTTTTACAACAGGTTTTCTCAATAGACAGAAAAAGAGAAACCCTAAAAAAAAACGGCCTTGTTTTGCATACATCAAGAAGGAGTCAGACGACCGTCGGTTCATCCCGGTCAATTACCTCCGAGAGCTCGGGATGCTTCAACTTCCTCCGTCGGGTACCATAAATGTATGAGAAAAAAAACCCAGAGAATTTATTATTTTTGTAAGAGTGTGTGTGTGTGAGAGAGAGAGAATCATTCAAACTTTTCTACAAAACGTTATACCACTCCGGATCAGGAGGGGCGATACAGCATGGACCGGCTGGATGACTAGGCCAGATGGAAGCATAACCGGAAGCGTGGCAGGGACTTTATCTTTGACCTTCATCCAGCTCCATGCTCAGCCGATAAATCTTTCCTCAATATTGCTGTAATGTAACAACAAAGTTCGTTTTTTAAGATCAGACAGGTCCCAAAACATTGCTTACATATTCCCACAGTAACTGAATTAGCATCTGTGGCACAAATAAGTTTCAGGGACTGACTTGTTTTTTAGAACCGACCTTTGACACTTGGGTGTTGGCTTAATTTTTACCCAAAGACAAATTTGACCCTAATAAAAAAAACACGATACTACGGTGAATACTTACCTCAACTTTGATGGGGGTTTTTTTCACAGCTATTTATTTTGAAAAAAAGTAAACGTGCTACAAGGACAGTTTTGACACAATGCACATTGCAGAGTACATGAATGGGAAGTAGGAATTTCTCCTCTCTATACTTACACTCCTCGGATATTTGTCACGCACCGCGTCAGCGAGAGCATTCCGCACCCTTTCTTAGGGAACGTCATTTGCTGCACGTATAGTTCCTGCTATTTGTTCCACATTAGCTAAACCACCTCCTCTCATGGCTCGTCCACCTACTGCTATGAAATCTCCTAACGCCAGCTCTTCTCCTTCTGTTAGACTCTGCAGCTTCCTCAGCCAAGCGGCTCCTCCCTCTGTAATCGGGGGTAGTTGCTTCACCAGCGCCTCCAGGTCTCTGATGTTATAGGGCTGATACACTGGTTCTCCCTTTAGCCCCTTCAGCAAAGGCATAGAGAGTGGCAAGTCATCTTCTGTATTGAACTCCCCCTCCTCAGTATGCAATGCAATGCTCTGTCTCCGGTTCTTCTCAAAGATTGACTGTCTTTTTTCTTTCTGTCCCACAAAAATCTGCCCAGAGCGATGCTGCCAGGGGCCCAGGTCAATGTCAGACTTTGCTGAGGTGCCTTCAGCCCCCAGGGTCAACGCCACTTGCGGTTTCCGTCACCTCACTGCTGACATCTTAATCTCCTCCCCCAACTTCTCTATCCGGTCTTCTACTATCCTCTCTTCTAGTTCCTCGCCTTCTCTTCTAGCTTTGTCAGGGTCTCCCGGTTGGTGTGCACTTTTCCTACAACCGCCCCCTGCCACTGATTTTCCTTAAGGTCACCGATGCTTGGTCTCTGGCAGACCTTCTGCCTCACCTTGACTGTCAAGCTCCCAAGCGCCAGTCCATGCTCATCCTCCTCTGAGGTCCATGAATCCTGGGCTGCCACTTCCTGGTGGACACATTCTGCTGTCGCCTGGTCTCCACTCTTAGGAGCCTCAGGTTGAGCCCCTTCCAGAGCTCCTTCTGGGCTGAAGTGCGAGGGAGGAAGCAAAGTCACACTCAGTGTAGTTATACTGCCTTGTGATGTCCCTACGACTGGTTGAGACTGAGTCATCTCTGGGTTAGCTACCACTGATTGAGGCTGAGTCACCCCAGTGGTGGCTCCCTCTGCCTGCCAGGTAGGAGTCAGTTGTCTGCTGTCCTCCTGAAAATCCACAATTCCTCCCTTCACTGTTCCTGTTCTATCGCCCGGCCCCCACACAGTACCACTCTCCAAAGTCAAAATTGGAAAAGCGTACGGGGGAGGCGGGGCACTAGGCAGTTGTGTCAGGTTGGGATATCCAGACGTTGATGTCCCTTCAGCCGTAGCTCCCTTCTGTCCCTCTTTTTCCGGCATTGGTCCAGTCTCATTCACTTCCTCTTTCATGCACTGAGAGACCCCCTGGCACATAATCATGAATTTACAATACTAACCATGTTTTTCCTTCAACAGCTTCCTCTCTACTTTCACTTTTCTGCTTACAAAGCGGCCCATGGGCTCCTCTTCCAATTCCTTCATCCTCTTCTCACATTTGCCACCTTCATCCTTTAAAATCAGATGAAGAGGTACTTTGTCTTCCAAAGTTTTTTCTTCGCTCTCACATAATTTCTTTACCTCATCTTCCATGTCTTGGCACTCCTGGGCAATCTCCTTAGGTGTTCCCTGGCTGGTGATTTTGATGGCTTTCTTTAATTGTTCCACCTGCTCCTTAAGTGGCTTGTACTTCTTTTCCCCACTGGGGGTCGCCCTCGCGCCATCAGCCATTCTGTATTTAACCTCACCCTCACAAAATGGCCACTCTTGAACTCCTCCCTCTGGGTTCCCTCGCTGTACTTCCCTTTTTATAGTCAAAGGTGCCTTGAGTGCTTAACCCTTTAAAACCGGTCGGAGCGGGCACGCTTTGTTTTGTGTAACTATTTTTAAATCCCGGTAGCACTGCAACCACATAAGCTAGCGCAATAATTTTTTTTGCATATGAAACCGGAGGAGTTGTACTTACATTTTATGCCATCAGCTTGTCCTAGGTCACAGTTTTCTTCCACATATAGCTTTGCAAAAACTGCATAAAAAGCGCTTGCAGCAACAAAAACATAATATTCCAGAAACATGCTTTGCCGATCCGATCAGCTGTTCATAACACTTCCTATGGTGGAATAGACGTCAGAGCGAACTTTCGCATGTCCGCCATTACCTGCCCGAAACCGGAAGTGATGTCATTTTCGCGGAAATGTAGTTTTTTACTGTCAGGGCCTCATGAGCCTGTTTTTAAAAGTTATGTTTGACTTTATGACTTTCTGTGTCGTTTCTGGGATGCTTGGGACTCATATTGTACTGCTGGAAATAGTTTATTTTGATGCATATGCTGCTTTTTTGCAAATTTGCACTATAATATTTATTTTCGTTTTTCCTGCAGTATATAAAAATTGGTGTATTTCAAAAATAAAACTATGAAGACACTCAAAATAAATTTCCTGAGGTGGGAAACTATTTTGTGCAACTTTTTTGTATTTACAGTTTTGAGAGATAAGCCTCTTAAATTTCTCTAACTAGAAATATATGTTAAAAAAACAAAAACGATTTTCAATTTTTTTGTAGTTTATTGCACTTTTTTGCAATTTATGTAATTGCTATGCATTTAATGCATACATATTATTACAATTTGGGCTATAATGGTTGTATTGATGTATAGCAACTTGAAATGCTCCCAAAAATGGCACTACAGCATTTAAAAATATAATATAAGCTCTGGCGGAATTTGTTCTATGGTAGGTCTTAAAGGGTTAACATTCACTTCCTCTAAGCCCTGACAGCCGCCTTGCACCTGCACACTCTTTTTCTCTCTCCACTACACTCACACACACTCGCAGTTCTCCCAAAAAACACAAAACTTATCAAAAAACCCAACTTCAGCAATTTAACCATGCCAAGCCAGCAAAAATTCACTCTCACAGACACTCCACCCGGCAACTGCAAAACTTAAAAATAGAAATAAATCCCCTGTACACGCGCTTCTTCTACTCTTAATAGGGAGAAGACATAAATCAAACAACTCGCTTCAAATAAAATGTCAAAAAATAAACAGCACACTTCTGCCTTCTTAGGCCAAATGAAAATATCAACCACAAATCACACAATAATTCCTTTTCAATTATATACTTAGCAAAAAAATCAGCAATTCTCTATTTTTACAGGAGTAAAAAGAGAGGGAGGGAGTAAAAATTCAGCGCTTCACCTGTTCACAAGCTTCAAACTTAAAAAACACTTGAAATGTTCACCACAATTTAACACAGTTCAGCAACATATTATCAAGTCTTTCAGCTTTTCACCAGCAAATTTCACACAGCACTTTTCACACAGTAGTTTGTTTTATCCTCATGTACTCAGCTTCTGTATCAAATCACTTTCACACCACACCCACTTATAATCACGCAGTTTAAACAACCAATTTACACTAAATTATATGTTCAGACGTGTATAACCATAACAAAAGACACCAGATGCCAAGACAAATTATTCAGCATTTCCATATCACTTCTTCAAAACCTCTGTACCGGTACAGCTAACTTTTCGACAAGTTTAAAAGCCTCTAAGCCCAGGTTTGCCCACCTTCCTGGTCAATTATAGCCGTTATCTGCCCGGGGCAGTGACCCGATCCTAACTTAATTTAAAAGCGCTTCCCGCAGTTCAACAGGAACCCCACCCCAGCGTCCTGTTGGCGTCTGGAGCTTTATGTAAGATTACCTGCCGTCCACGTTTGAAATGGTCACGCCCGAGGGCCCCCCTCTGTTGGTCAAATGGTGCAAGAAAAGTGGTACTTGACCACTGATTATTAACAACTGTCCCTACCTGTCGCGGGTATCACCCGAATTAACCCAGTCACCTGCAGGAAATTGCAGCGCGTCCGCCGCAAGATGGAGTCATAAGACTCAGAACTTTGCACCCCTAGAGTACCCCGTCTCCATCCTAAGTAATTTAAATAATTTTAAAAAACATCACTGTGGACTCTAACTGCCAGGTTATTTATCTGATGTTATTTCTAGTCAATTATCCAAATGCCCTAATCTAATCTCTTCTCTTGGCTGACGTCACACTCAATGAACATAACACATCAACTTAAACACATATCACATCAACTTAAAATACAACCCAGAATTAACAGCAATAAATTTTGTCAGTCAAATATTCCCCAAACTTTTACTTTTATCACCAATTACCCAAAATCACCACGGACATTTCACCAGAAACTCTACTGAGTGGACATTTAATTTAGTTTTATTTCCAATTCAGCACCTTTTAGATATTTAGTTTAATCAATAGGCAGTGCCTTACCTTTCTTACCAAGGGCCCATCACTCAGTCGACCTGCTGGTTCCTCTCCGTCCGTTTGACCACTGAACCTCAGCCTCCTTCGTCCGAACCACCAAACAACGTCCCTCCTCAATCTGGGTCAAGGCACCAAAAACTGTCCCGATTCGTGATTGAGGTGTGAGACAAATGACTGCTGGTCCAAGTGTGTCAAAACAATGATTTTATTAAACACATGTGTGGAGGAAATACACCATCACAATCCTTAGCATAAATCCCCCAAAAAAGCATACTTAAAATGTTTTTATATGTCAGGGTATGCGTCAAAGCAGATACACAACATGCATAAGTTACAGTAACCACAGCTCTTCTGCTGACAACCTTTGACACACACTCAAAAAGACATTTTCTCCGTCTCCACGCCAGGTGCTTCCTGTTGATCTTCTTACTCTCGCTTATCTCTGGAACATCAGAAACACATTCTACAAAACTGTTGCTTATGCAGGCACAAAATGCAGTTACAAGCCAAATATGTCTTAACTCTAACCTAGAAATGAATCTATATACTGTCTGTGTATGCAGGCGAACTGTCTCGACCTCACTGCACTCTGTCTCACCTCTCACCTCACCAGATGAAGCTTGTAACCTCTCACCAGACAGAAGGCCAACTCTTTTATGAGCACATTTTTGCAATATGTGTAATAACATGATTGAAACTATATGTGTAATATATTGAATAAATGTTTTAATCAAATGCCACTACTCAAAGCTTAATAAACAGGATATAAACGAAAAAATATGATATTAAAATTATATAATCCCCACACCTCCACCAAGCGCTATATAAATGCAATCCGTTACTAGTCTGATAATCTTAAAGGTTTTTATTTTATTGCGTCTGTAATAAGATTAACGTAATAAATCAAAATAAAGCCACTATTGAAAAAAGAAATAGTTCTTTACTGAGAAAATGGTTATCAAGATCATTGTCATAATATTGAAACATTTAAACAGAATTCAAACTATGAGTCTGTCTGTGAAAAACGAACTGCCGCTCTGTCTCTCTATACAGCACTGACTCATCAGAAATCTGCTGCGTTACCCCCCTGAACTCTCCATGCCCCAGGAACCCTCCCTCTCTGATCCCCCCAGAAACCGCCCCTCCTTTTTTCCCACCAGATGCGATTAGTCACACATCTGGAATCGATTAGCCAGTCAAGGCTGGGGTCATCAATCAAATTTTGACATAAGGTGTACACCTAAACTCTCTAGTGTGTAAGGAAGAGGAGGAGGAAGAAGCGCTAACATGGGTTCATGAGATTTGATCATATGAGATTTGAAACATATTTCATAGAAAATATGAATAATATAAGATGGGACCTGATTACTTGAGACTGTGAGGAGCAGGATTATAAATTGTGGATTTCAGCCAATGCAGGAGAAATCTGCTCTCTCTTTCTAGTCCCTGTCAGTACTCTTGCTGCAGCATTTTGGATCAGCTGAAGGCTGAAGTCCCTGTGGAAACTTGTTAAAGTACAGTTAGAGCTTAATGCATTCCACTGAGTTTTCCTGTAGTGCACATTTTACAGTGCAATTTTATAGCATATACAACAAACATTTCAAGAATTTCATGACTTTAAATCTGACATTTCAAATACATTTGATTGATTTGAAATATTCTAATATCATAAGATGATGAGAGGAAAAAGGTTCATTCACTAAAAATCAAAGTTCATATTCACTGCAGTCCGACCAAATGCTTTACTTAGGTACAATATCAGCATGTTAACGTTTGCTTGCTCCCAATTGTTCATTTTTTCCTTTTTCACATTGAATCATCAGAGACACTGAAAACATCTGGAACATTTGAACTTTGACTCAAATCACATCTGTTTTGTACAGTCACAAGTCAACAGCTTTAAGTATTACTGTATAATAAATACCATAAATGACTGTACAAATCAATCATCATCTATCTATCTATCTATATCTATCTATCGCTCTCTCTCTCTCTCTCGCTATATATATATATATATATGAATGAAGAGGCCGCTAGAAAAGCTGCAACCACCAAGTACCTGCAGAGGGTCAGGCAAGTCCTGAGGAGTCAGCTGAATGGTAAGAACAAGATCCAGGCCATCAACACGTACGCCCTGCCCGTGATCAGGTACCCTGCTGGGGTATTAGGCTGGCCAAAGGAGGAGATAGAAGCCACTGACATAAAGACAAGAAAGCTCCTTACCATGCATGGAGGGTTTCACCCCAAGTCCAGCACCCTGAGGCTGTACGCTAAGCGGAAGGAAGGGGGCCGGGGACTGGTGAGTGTCAGCACCACAGTCCAGGATGAGACAACGAACATCCAACAATACATTGGGAAGATGGCCCCAACTGACCGAGTGCTCAGTGAATACCTCAGGCAGCAGAAACCCAAGAAAGGGGAGGGAGACGAGGAACCATCATGGAAGGACAGGCCCCTGCACGGTATGTACCACCGGCAGATAGAGGAGGTGGCTGATATCCAGAAATCCTACCAGTGGCTGGACAAAGCTGGACTGAAAGACAGCACAGAGGCACTAATCATGGCAGCACAAGAACAAGCTCTGAGCACAAGATCCATAGAGGCTGGGATCTATCACACCAGGCAAGACCCCCGGTGCAGGCTGTGTAAAGATGCCCCAGAGATAATCCAGCACATAACAGCAGGGTGCAAGATGCTAGCAGGCAAGGCATACATGGAACGCCATAACCAAGTGGCCGGCATAGTGTACAGGAACATCTGTGCCAAGTATAACCTGGAAGTCCTGAGGTCAAAATGGGAGATGCCCCCAAGGGTGGTGGAGAATGACCGAGCTAAGATCCTGTGGGACTTCCAGATACAGACAAAATGGTGGTGGCTAACCAACCGGACATAGTGGTGGTAGACAAACAGAAGAAGACGGCCGTAGTGATCGATGTAGCGGTTCCGAATGACAGCAATATCAGGAAGAAGGAACACGAGAAGCTGGAGAAATACCAAGGGCTCAGAGAAGAGCTCGAGAGGATGTGGAGGGTGAAGGTAACGGTGGTCCGCGTGGTAATCGGAGCACTAGGTGCGGTGACTCCCAAGCTAGGCGAGTGGCTCCAGCAGATCCCGGGAATAACATCGGAGATCTCTGTCCAGAAGAGCGCAGTCCTGGGAACAGCTAAGATACTGCAGGACCCTCAAGCTCCCAGGCCTCTGGTAGAGGACCCGAGCTTGAAGGATAAACCGCCCGCAGGGGCGTGCTGGGTGTTTTTTATATGTATATATATAATTATTATTATTATTATTATTATTGTTTGATAATAATAAAGTGACACAACGTACTAATATTCATTGTGAAGCTTGAAAATGTGAAGCAAAATGTGGATCCTTGAATAATCGTAGCTTACATCTTTAAAGGACTGATGAGGAAGAAATTTACAAGTAATCATTTAGAACAGTTTAAAACATCAACTGATTGAATCCATGAATCTGAAAACATGTTTCTGAGTGAAAGAGACAGACATGTACAGACTTAACTATCTTTTCAATAGTCAGAGTATTTCTTTAACATGAGGACACTCTTTATACTCAACTCAGCACAGACACACTGAAGAAGCAGGACCAACCCAAAATCCAGGATAAAGAGTTTCAGTGAATGTAGTTTTGAAGGTTAAGAGGTGGATCGGAGTGTCAGAGGAGACTATGTAGAAGGACAGAGTGCCAGCAGGCCAGTCCACATACACTGCTACTCTGTTAGAGACAGAGGAGTAGGAGGATGAGGATGAGGAGATGAATGTTTGTCTCTTATTGTGCCTGACATAGTTAGGACCATCATCAAAGCAGAGCAGACTCCAGGACTGATCATTAAATCCAAACCTACACTCATCACTGTATCCTTTCCTTCCGATTCTTCTGTAGCTCACTGATATAGAAATATTTTTGCTCCACTCGACCTCCCAGTAACAGCGACCAGTCAGGCCATTTCTACACAGCAGCTGAGGATAACCATCAAATCTGTCTGGATGATCAGGATATGATTGAACTTCCTCCACATGTGTCACCTTACTGTTGTTATCAGACAGTTTGAGGTTTGTGTGTACTGTGTTTGTGTCGATTGTGAGTTGACAGGAATCTGATGGAGAGAACAAACACAATCCAGCTGCAGTTATCAGAGATGTGAATGAGTGATGTGACAGTTTGAAGAGGTTGAATGTGTGCTGCTTTATTTTCACATGTCACATTAAAAACACACTTACACTTCTTCAGACCTGGTGTCAACCATTGGACTCCAGCAGGCTCCACCCTGAAAGGAGGAGGGGGGTCAGACCAGCACAGTCTCTTTCAGCATGCACACATGGACATTACATTGCTCTCATACACATACTGTTAGACACTGATAAAGGAACAGTCCAACATTTTCACAAATACATTTTAATCCATACGTGGATCAAACTGTTGATGATTTGGACTGATCCTGGATCTGTCAGTACACCACTGTATTTAATGAAATATGACAGATTCTAACTGTGACCTTCATTATCTTTATATTCCTCTTCTGTTTAGCTGGAAAGGACACCT
Organism: Pundamilia nyererei; assembly: GCF_000239375.1. Classification (NCBI taxonomy): domain Eukaryota; kingdom Metazoa; phylum Chordata; class Actinopteri; order Cichliformes; family Cichlidae; genus Pundamilia; species Pundamilia nyererei. The sequence goes on along the minus strand of NW_005187623.1, from coordinate 867,844 downwards.
CCCTGCCTTTGCTGCCAGTTATTTTTCTCCTCTTAGAAATGGTTATAAGTGGTTATTGTACATGCCCTCTGACTTCTGAGTGATTTAACTACATACACTTCACTTTGGTATAAAAACTATTGTAGATCAATACATTTGTTGACTAGTATCGACACAAAAACACAGCTCTTTCTCCTTATGTTCACATATTCCAAGCAGCACTTCAGTAATTATCTGAGGTCTGCATGAACCATGTGCCAATCCCAAATCGAGCTCATGTAACCTTAGTAACTCAACAGCTCATCTGACACAGGTGCAGCCAAAGGCAATTAAGGAGCTGAGTCATTTGAATATTATACATCTGATTAGTTTAAATCTCTTCTCTCTGTCTGTGACAGACTATAGTCGTGTCCAAATTCATGGGCTGCATCCTCCTGAGGATACATTTGTAGACCAATTACGTCACAGTGACGCGCCGAAGGCTGTCCAAATTCGTAGACTCCTCCGAATGCAGCCGACAAATGCGTCCTCCTTTTCCCCGAATTTGAAGGATGGGTTGGGTGTGTCCTTCGTGGCCCACCATATCCCAGAATTCATAGCCCGGTCCAGCCAAACTCCAGTTTCCGGCAATGGCAGCCGCTACTAAGTTTTAAAATTACTCTTATTAATCTTTCTGGGTCACAAAATAAACTTTTAACATCTAGTTCCAGCTAGTCACAAACACTGACTGGTTTGTTTGTGAGAACCTTCCAGAAACAGGCAGGGTACTGGTCCGGACCTATACAAGCTATCAGTCAGTACGACTACCACCGTTCCTTCGTCTGAAGTCTATAATCCTTAATCTAAATCCTTAATTTGAGAATAACCAACAGCAGCAATATCATCCACTAGCAATTCAAAAAGCCACCAATCCTGACACGTACACACTGTCCAATCAGCTTGTCTCTCACCAACCAAACACACATTTCTTTAACTGTACAGAAAACATCTCCCTGTAGTTGACAGCTTCTACCATGGCATTCATTGTAAAATAAAGATTTTTATTACTTTTGATGAAGCTAGGCTAACAGTTTACCCCTGGTTCCAGTCTTTATTTTAATCTAGCATAAATACAGTATGTCCTTGGCCTGTCTATTCAGAGAATAATCTAATCCTAATGAGTATCAAAGGAAGAAAAATATCTCGCACTGTTAAATATACTGAGATATATGTCACTTGTTTCTGGTTAATTGATAGAGCTGCAGAGGCTTCAGAACTTCCTTCTCTATCAAACATTCTCGCCATACATCAGAGTGTCCAGTCTCCAGCATGGATCCTTCAGTCCAGCCAACAGCAGCTTCAGTCCTGAGTCTCCTGGATGATTGTAGCTGAGGTCCAGCTCTCTCAGATGGGAGGGGTTTGAGCTCAGAGCTGAAGCCAGGTAAGTACAGCCTTCCTCTGTGATCAGACAGCCTGACAGACTGCAGACACAGAAAACAACAATCCATCTTTGAGCAATGATTTTCTGTTTCTCAGATACAATATCATCTATTATACATTTCTATCCATTCAATTTAATTTAGCTTTATTTATAAAAGACAATTCCCACGGTTTTTGTTTTCCCATCAATTTAACTTTAACCTTCAGAGAGTCTCTCAGTCTTGTCCTCTAAAACCTAAAGAAAATGGATTTCATCAACTGGTCCCTCAATGCAATTGACACCCTTTTCTCAACAAGAAGCCTGTGTTTGGGAGAACCCAATATTCCTGGAGGGATGTTTCCTGCTGGATACACGATGGATGGGATGCACCAGTGGTGCGTCATGTGTCTGGCGGGACTGTTGATTAAGGACATAGAAGATTTACACCTATTCAGAACCATGATAACACGGTTCTTGCTGATCAGAGCTGGCTTTTCAAAGATTAAAGAAAGTGGTCACGGCCATTCAAAACCCTACAAGGCTAGCCAGTATGATCAAAGTGATGAGGAGAGCTGTGAGCACTCAGACGGTGCTTATTGAACGCAATATGGAAAAGATCTTGGAGAACCACATGGCTCTTCAATGGGAAATTGACAGACCTGGTGACGAACGGACATTAGAATGATAATGATAATGGATAATGGATTGGATTTATATAGCGCTTTTCAAGGCACCCAAAGCGCTTTACAATTCCATTATTCATTCACTCTCACATTCACACACTGGTGGAGGCTGACCTATCGTGTCGTCGGCCCCTCTGGCCAACACCAGCGGTAGGGTAAAGTGTCTAGCCCAAGGACACAACAATGGATGCAATAATTTGATGCAGCTTATTTGCACTAAACCCAAACAACCATTGTTGCAATAAATTGTTGCAGGCCTCTGTCGATGCTTGTGAGTGTTGTGTCAATATTTGTGTGTGTTGCGGTCTGAAAGCAAACAGGAAAATAAAATAAGAGTGATCACATGCATTAGTTTTAATTTTTTTTAACTCTATTTACTCGTTAGCCATAGTCACTTACAGACTAGTTTACACCATGGTGACTGACTATGGATGATAAATGAATAACCTGGACCAGTATCTTGGCAGACAGGAGAGCCCTTTATCTGTTTCACTTTCACTTTCACTGCAAGGACAGATACAGAAAATGTTTCCTTATTATATTTACATTTTGGATTTATTAAGCACTCTTTATATTGTTCTATTAATTGATGTCTTGATATATATATTTTTTTCATGAGCAATGTTGTATTTTAACAACTTCTGGGGCATATTAAATACTTAATACCTAAATACTCCCCTTGAAACACAACAATAGTTGCCCAATTTATTTTTGTTTTGTTTTGTTTTTCAGCTGGAAATTCTAAATCTGACCTTCTGATAAATGTGAACAAGAAAATAGCATAAATCAAAGTCGGATATATGAATAAACAGCTCTCTATAAATGAATCCAAACATGAAACTGAAGCTTTGATTTATGGAGGTCCTGCAGACATGAAGACATATTCTCACAGGATCCGATTACAATGTAACTTTAAAAAATCAAACTTTAAAAATATGTGCTCTAAAATTACAGATAATTTAATATAAATGAAAAACAAAACAAGCCACCAAACAAACAAGCTATGAACCAATATCTCTCTACACAGGTGGAAGAAAGAAATTTCAATCATGTTTCCTGGAATATGGATATGGAGATTATTAAAAAGTATAGAATATGCATTTTAATTGATGCCCAGTAGACACCATACCATTTAATTTGGAAACGGTTTTCATCCCATGCATGCATGAAACAAGGGAGGGGTCCACCCCACTGACCAGAACCAGTAAACTGGAGAAACTAGGCAAGAAATGACATGGATATTGCATCTAAGTCATCTGATCAATCTTGCACATCGGGAGGAGCCACTGTGTCAGCAGTGTCGGTATGACGAGAATTACTGGCCATAGACTGAAACTTGCAGAAGTTGCAGCAAAAAAATGTTGCCACAATAAATATCCAAACCAGTCAATGTGGAAAAAGAGCTCAACGTGCTCACAAACTCATCAAATTGAATATTTGGATTGTAGCAAAATCTGAATGATGTATTTGATGTATTTGTGTATTTGTGGACCTGGCACTATGGCAAGTATGTTGATTTCTAACATACTTGCCATTGATGGGACACTGACTCTTTTCTACTCTGGAAAGTGAGAAATGAGAAGTTAGCTCTTTCATGCATACTCGGGCTTTGAATATTATTCTGGCCTTCCAACCCATCTCTGACCACCTGGGTGTCCTCACTATCAACAGCACCATCAGGACCTACATCATTGCTGTCTGGATAAATTGGGAATTAGCGATACAGTGAGCAGAACAACTGAAAGGAGCAGGCATCTTGTTGGCTACATTGACTGCTGTAGAGCAAATGGCCTGCTCATCGGTGTGTCAAACAAAACATGCCACAGAAAACATGAACCAAAAAATACTTCTCTTTTACCAATTAAACAACACATGTGACTGTAAAAAATCTTCAAACAGTAGTTAAAAAGCTACTAAGCTATCCAAAGGTAAGTAAAATTTCACTTGCCAATTCTAAAATGTTCCGTTGTTTATAGAATAATGTGATTCAGACTTTAAATGATCAGCAGTGAGGACTTTTGGATCCTGACCTGAGAGTTTCTAGTGTACAATGTGGATTCTGCAGTGCAACAGACAAAAGCTTCACTCCTGAATCCTGTATGTCATTGTTACTCAGGTCCAGCTCTTTCAGACAAGATGACTGGGAGTTGAGAACTGAAGACAGAGCATCATAGCTTCTCTCTGAGAGGTTACAGTGACTCAGTCTGAAAAATCAAACAAAGAAACAAATGAATTAATTAAATCACTCAAATGAAACAAATGTTTGAAATATCAGCATGCAATACCATTAATGGTTAATTAAATAGCTTCATTAACACACCTGTCCTTCTATATTAGCACTTACTCATTGTAAACTCCACCTCCTTCACCTTCTAATTCAGAAGAAATAAAAACAAACTGCAAATCTAGTAGAAACATAATTTCTGAGTCATGATTGGATGTTTAATCTTCTCAGATTCATTTTTACATTTTAGAGCCTGATACTGAAATATGGCAGTGGTCAGCACAAACTTAGCAGGCAAAGATTACAGACGATGACTCTGTTCAGTAAATATTACGCTCATGCTATAAGGAAATACCAAAGACAGGTAACATTGTGGCTATTGCAGCTATCCAGTAAGACATACTTTGTGCTGTTCTGCTGCATTTTCTGACCCCTGGTGAATGAGTTGTCAAGGATGATGAAACAAGCAACTAAGTGCAAGTTTTTCTTCGAGCCTCGATGTAATTTTGGCAGCCGCAAATTTTTCACACTTTATCCCAGATGCAAATCGGACACACACACACACACACACACACACACACACACACACACACACACACACACACACACACACACACACACCAAATAAATAACTTTAACCACAAGGATCCTTATCGCTCAAGATTGTGAGAAGATTCTCTACTCAGAGAATATTAGTGATTTTAGATGAGAGAGATGTATCTTTAACACTAATGCACAAGAATAATACTACGCCA
>NW_005187623.1:860665-861572 GCF_000239375.1 Pundamilia nyererei | reverse complement strand
ACAGGGATGCCCACTCTCCCCTTCACTTTTTGCAATTTTTATCGAACCTCTAGCAGCAGCATTTAGACAGGCTACAACAATTGAGGGCATAAAATGTAAGAACATAGAACATAAAGTCAGTCTCTATGCGGATGATGTGTTGCTTTTCTGCAAAACACACAAACCAACCTCTCTGAGGTAATTACTCTAATAAACTGGTTTTCAAGAGTTTCAGATTATTCAATTAACTGGCCAAAATCTACAGTTCTTCCCATTAACTGCTCCTTCCATAATTCTTCCTCTGCCCCACTACAATCTAGAAATATTAAATATTTAGGTATTAATGTCTCTCCTAAGCTTTCAGACTTGACTAAATTAAACCACATCCCACTTCTAAAGAAAGTAGAAGGCGATCTGACTAGATGGAAATCTTTACCCATATCACTCATGGGAAGGGTGGCCACTATAAAAATGATGATCTTGCCAAAAATAAATTACTTATTTTTGATGATCCCTAACAAACAATCACAAGATTGGTTCAGATCTCTGGATTCATATATTTCCAAATTCCTTTGGAAAGATAAACCCCCGCGTATCAGCTTAAAAACGCTACAAAGAACCAAGGATAGAGGAGGATTAGATCTGCCTAATTTTCACCAATACTTCTTAGCCAACAGGCTTCAGTTCATCTCAGAATGGTTAAATTATACCTTCTTAGATGAGCCCTGGCTAGATGTTGAACAGGCACTATGCAAGGATCTAGAGATTTCAGACCTACCATTTATCAGCTCAAACATCAAAAGACATGAATGCTTTAAAAGTATCAACATCAGCTTTTCTCTGACAGCATGGTGGGAGTTTCTAAAAATAACGGAGTCTTCATTAATCCCATGCAAATGTACACCTATCTGGAATAACCCTGACATAT
>NW_005187623.1:853721-858969 GCF_000239375.1 Pundamilia nyererei | reverse complement strand
CCCGTCTGTAACATCTGAAAATAAAATATAATAAATAATAAAAACAAAGGTCGATCAAATGGACCAATACGGCAATGCCACGATGATCCATTTGGCAAAGTAAATCCATTGGGTATCCTTGTTGGTCTTCAGACAACAATTCTGATGGCTAAAGAACCAAATGGGACAGGCAAAAAAGAAAAAAAAAAAAGATGAGAGAGATCATGTGGAAGATGATGAAAGGGAAGAGTTTTCAGAACTTGAGGTATTCACTTTTGTCTTCACTGTATAGGATAGAGAAGACAGGGAGGGAGGGGGAAATGAGGAGAATGACACAGAGGAAATGGTCTTGAGCAGACTCAGTCCCAGGCACTGGAATCACAACTCAACTTTCAAAACAATGGGTCACCTGTTAAGCTAGGTAATCTATAGCAGCAGTCAGGAGTCTGTAATTTGAAGACAATGATGAGAATGACTATAAGTCAACTAAAAAACAAACAAAATGAACATCATCAGCCAACAAGGGGAAAAAAAACTGTGAGACTGGATGGTCTTCTTGCCCAAGGAGAGAGCCACCTTGCATGGCTACCAATGTGGGGCAACCAAGGCTATCATAAAGGACAGCTATCATCGTACAAGCAGTTCAAGACAATTTTTAACTCTGCTTCCTAGAATCCACTTTAAAAATCACCCAGGTTAGGAGATGTTGCCTGATTTGAATTGTGTTCTAGATCCAATTGCAACAAAAAGAGCTGTTCTGTGTGTGGCTAAGATGAACAGGAAGACAATATAGATGCATAAATCTACAAAATAGGTATGCAACACACTGAGGAAAACTATGCCGATCATTTGTTTTATAAGCTGTTAGGAAATTATTATTCTTTCAGTGGTGCTGAACTACAGACTGAGATCAATGCTTAACTCCTAATTAAGCTCAAAAAAGAAAAAAATAATAATGATGAGAAAACCTGTTTTAGATTGTGGTGCAGTTTATCATCAAAGGCTGACAAAACCTTAAGAATTTGGTGCCATGAAGTCTGACTTGGATTGTTTGTTGTTGTTGTTGTTGTTTTTTTATTTGGTTGTTTATTTTTAAAATCAAGATTAAATTTTATGGCAACAATAGGAGGGATGACAAGGGGAGGCGTGTTTAAAGGTTAAATAGCTAAAACAGCTAGTTTCAGATTGAGGATAAACTGAGGTGCTGGACAATCTGCTTCAACCAGTTTGAAGTGAGGGGAAGCACGGGCCAAAAAAACAAACAAAATACAAACAAAAATCACAATGTGGAAGACCAAGGCACAGTGCAGTAGACAGATTTTGTAGGGATTTTTTTAGTAAGTTACATTCAACAGTGGTGCATGAACACACAGAAAGTGGAAAGAGGTGAGTGAAGAAGCAATTCTAAGTACATCCAAAGAAGCACTCAGAATTCTAAGTTTAATAAAGTGTAACTAAGGATGATTCTATGGCTGCAATGATTCACTGAGTAATTCAAATAATTTGATTATAACTAAGTCACAATGGAAATGCTTTGTTTAATGCACAACACGCCACCCAAGTAAAAGCTATTGTTTGCCAAATAAATGTGTCAGAAATAAGTTACTGACACAACTGGATGTTAAATGGATGAGTACAATTGTACTTACAGAGCTTTGTTGGAGGCTTTGATCACTGGCAGCAGCCTCAGAAGCGCCTCCTCTGAAGCAGAGTATTTCTTCAGGTCAAACACATCCAGATCTTTTTCTGATGACAGTAAGATGAAGACCAGAGCTGACCACTGAGCAGGAGACAGTTTACCAGTGGAGAGACTTCCTGAAGTCAGGTACTGTTGGATCTCCTCCACTAGAGAAAAATCGTTCAGTTCATTCAGACAGTGGAACAGATTGATGCTTTTCTCTGCAGACAAATTCTCACTGAGATTCTCTTTTATGTACTGGAATGTTTCCTGATTGGTCTGTGAGCTATTTCCTGTCTGTGTTAGAAGACCTCTTAGGAGAGTCTGATTGGTCTGCAGTGAAAGACCCAGGAGGAAGCGGAGGAACAAGTCCAGGTGTCCATTTGGACTCTGTAAGGCCTTGTCCACAGCACTCTGGTGGACATGCTGTAGTTTTGGTGCATTAAAAAAATTTGACCACCAGGACGATGTAGGTTGTTCTTCCAGCAGATTGACTCCAGAGTTGATGAAGGTCAGATGGACATGAAGAGCAGCCAGAAACTCCTGAACACTCAGATGGATGAAGCAGAACACCTTGTCCTGGTACAGTCCTCTCTCTTCTTTAAAGATCTGTGTGAATACTCCTGAGTACACTGAGGCTGCTCTGATATCGATGCCACACTCTGTCAGGTCTGATTCATAGAAGATCAAGTTTCCTTTCTGCAGCTGATCAAAAGCCAGTTTTCCCAGAGAATCAATCATTTTCCTGCTCTCTGGACTCCAGTGTGGATCTGTCTCAGCTCCTTCATCATACTTGACCTTCTTCACTTTGGCTTGAACCACCAGGAAGTGGATGTACATCTCAGTCAGGGTCTTGGGCATCTGTCCTCCCCTTCTGGTTTTCAGCACATCCTCCAGAACTGTAGCAGTGATCCAGCAGAAGACTGGGATGTGGCACATGATGTGGAGGCTTCGTGATGTCTTGATGTGGGAGATGATTCTGTTGGCCTGTTCCTCATCTTTGAATCTCTTCCTGAAGTACTCCTCCTTCTGTGGGTCAGTAAATCCTCTGATCTCTGTCGCCATGCCAACACAGTGTGGAGGAATCTGACTGGCTGCTGCAGGACGTGTGGTTATCCAGATGCGAGCAGAGGGAAGCAGTTTCCCCCTGATGAGGTTTATCAGCAGTACTTCCACTGAAGTGGACTTGCAAGGGTCAGTTAGGATTGTAGTTTTGTGGAAGTCCAGAGGAAGTCGACACTCATCCAGACCATCAAAGATGAACACAACCTGGAAGTCTTCAAAGCTGCAGATTCCTGCTTCTTTGGTTTCAGTAAAGAAGTGATGAACAAGTTCCACCAAGCTGAACTTTTCCTCCTTCAGCACATTCAGCTCTCTGAAAGTAAATGGAAATATGAACTGGATGTCCTGGTTGGCTTTGTCTTCAGCCCAGTCAAGAGTGAACTTTTGTGTTAAGAGTGTTTTCCCAATGCCAGCCACTCCCTTTGTCAGCACGGTTCTGATTGGTTTATCTCTTCCAGGTGAGTCATTAAAGATGTCTTCTTTTCTTATTGTTGTTTCTGGCCTGTCTGGTTTCCTGGATACTGTTTCAATTTGTCTGACCTCATGTTCATCATTGATCTCTGCAGTCCCTCCCTCTATGATGTAGAGCTCTGTGTAGATCTTATTCAGAAGGGTTGGGTTTCCTGCTTTAGCAATCCCCTCAAACACACACTGGAACTTCCTATTCAGGTTAGACTTGAATTTAGGCTGACAATCCTGAAGAACATCTGAATTTAAAAAAGAAAAGAAAGAAATAACAGAAAAAAAAAACAAAAGAAATAACTTTGTTACCAAATAGTACAATGTTCAAGTGTTATAATGTATCCCTACTGCTATGTTCACCATTTAAAAGAAGCACCTGACAGACATTCAGTATTCAAATATAATTCCTGCTGTAAATTAGAAAGAAGACAGATAATGTAAACCATTTCTGGACACAAAAATAAATGCTTTACATTATTCTATATAAATATGGCATTTTGTTTTCATTTTTTTTCCTGAAGCATTCAAGTCAAACAACTATGGCTTTTCTTTCTTTTCCTCCCCCTTTTCTTACAATGAATTCTGAAGTTTCACACTTTCACATCGCAACAAACCTGGTGGTGACCATTCTTATAGAGATACATGACCTCACCTTGCTGAGCAGATGGATCAGAGTATAAACGCAGCTGAGAAAAAAGAGAGAGATCTATACTCTGAAGATGTCTGATCATTATCCTGCAGGCTTGGTCGCCTTTCTTCCTCACTGAGTCGATGGAGCAGCGTGCCTTGTCTGCTCTGACTGGGTTCCCTTCCAGTATTGATTCTTTCTCCAATTCATTTAAGACACCGTCACTTACAAGATCTTCAAGGAGCTGTGTGAGGATTTCTGGTGACACCCTACAAACAAAGGCTGACCGCACGCTGGCAAGCTCCTCCTCTACAGGAAGAATAAAGAGACATAAACATGCATCTTAATCTCAATCATGTGAAAAATACTCTAAATCTGTTGAATTAAAACTTCATCATCTCATATTCAAATACTGAATTTTAGGGTGTGTGGGTTCAAAGTAAAAAACAAAAAGTCCAGTTGCTTTTTCTGCCAAGCTTGGCAGACAAGATTGGCAGTTCTCATGTTATAAAAATGTGCCAAAAAAGATTAAGACATGTTTCGAAACATTTGATTTTGATGTACTTATAACGATAGAGACTGTTTGTTTTAAAGGCAAGCATATATATAATGAAGTCTAAATGTTCTGACATTTTTTTTCTAACAAATGCCAGAATATCTTTTTTTTCTAAAAAAAAAAAAAATGTTACAAAGAGGGAATCTACCTCATGTACATCCATACATCTCATCAGACAAACCACAGATTTCCTACCTGCTGATGCTTTGGTTGGTGGTTGTTCTACAGGTTCTCCCATGATCTTTCTATAAAACAAGAAGAAGATGATTTTACCAGAAGAAACTGTGAACACAGTTATGTATCACATCACATTCATTTCTTTATGTTAAGGTTTTAGTGTCTCGGCCACATACATCCAACACTGATCTGTTTGGAATAAAACATCAATGACATGATAATAAGGTAATAACAGTTTATGTTTAGACTTTTTTCAGTTAAGTTCAGTATAATGATAAAATAATCTGACCTTATAAACCACAAATTCTACTTATGGGAAACACTACTCATCACTCTCCACGGACTTCATCAGCAAGGTCCACATTTTAAACTATCAGCTCACATTTCACAACTGAGGCAGTAGCCACCATCAGAAAGTGTCTACAGAGAGACAGCTCCTTACAGACTCAGCTTCACCCCTGTTTAGCTTTGCACCCTGTTAGACCTCTTCCTTACCACCACAAACACAACAAACATTTCCACAGGCAAAAGTAACGAGGTGTCCCCTACTGCAGCCAACCTGCAGGAGGAAGAGGAAATTAAAGCTGTAGGCTCTTTCAAAGACACAGCATACAGTGGGGCAAAAAAGTATTTAGTCAGCCACCGATTGTGCAAGTTCCCCCACTTAAAATGATGACAGAGGTCAGTAATTTGCACCAGAGGTACA
>NW_005187623.1:850951-852315 GCF_000239375.1 Pundamilia nyererei | reverse complement strand
ACCTCTGGTGCAAATTACTGACCTCTGTCATCATTTTAAGTGGGGGAACTTGCACAATCGGTGGCTGACTAAATACTTTTTTGCCCCACTGTATAGCCACTGGTTTAGACATGTAGATGATTTAAAATCAAAACTGAAGAAGCAGAGGCTTTAACCAAACACATCAACACACTGGATGGATACATCAAGTTCACCAGGGGAGGACACCAAAGACAACAGGTTATTATTCCTGTACTGTGCTGTGCTCATTCTGGAGGATTGAAGCCCAAATGTTAAAGAAAACAACACACACAGACCAGTAGCTACTCTTTGACCCCCACCACCCACTGGCATAAGACAGCACTTAAAATATGTGGTTATCTAAACTGGGCCTTCATTAAGTCAGCAGATACATGGAAAAGCACCACAGATATTCTTTGCATATAAGATGATTTCAGTTTATCCAAGGACTATTAGTGAAAGGTAAGGTAACTTTTTTAATAAATCCCTTCCCATTAAAGACAAAGTCTGCGCTTGAATCATACATTGATTATGTGATTTTTAATCTACAGTGGTGATGTACTAAAACTACAAAAACTGTTTATTTCCTAATCATCATCTTCAACTTATTAATCAACTCAGATGGACCTTTAACTGATTTCAATTAAAACTGTGCTCCTCCTTTATTGACAGAAACCAACCTGAAAGTGAACCCTACTGTGAGTACTAAAGGGTAACCGGTCTTAAAGGATCTCGGTAATTTTAAAGCCCAGCAGGCATACAGCGGAGATGGGGGAGGGTCTGTGCTGGCGGACATTGGTTACTGGCCTGGTAGCCTGGGAGGATCCGGGACGGGCGTGGAGGCTTGGGGGTCTGTAGGTGCTCCGCCCCCCGGTCTGGGGTGCTGGCCGGGCCTTGGGGGCTTGGGTCCTGGCTGTTGTGTCGCCGGAACAGTGGGCGGGTGGGTGCAGGTGGGCTCAGCCCCAGTGCAGGGGACCTCTGGTTCATCGGCCCAACTAGGGGGCTCTCTAACTGGTGGGGAGGTTGTTATATCTTTGCAGGTGGTCTCCTCACTACAGGAGCTTACTCTGCAGGTGGGGGGAGAGATTTAGGAGAGGTGGAGAATGAACTCAACCTGGGTGTCTATTGTCTTGTGTAGTTTGGGAGATGATTGGATGATGGGGTGGGTGCAGTCTTCTCTGGGGTGGAGTCAGGTGGGCTGCCTCAGACTCTGTGGGGCTGGGCGTTGCTGCTGCTGCGGGCCCTCGGTCCGGATGGGCCTGGGCCCCCTTGCCCTGGTGGGTTCCAGAGTGTGGGGTGCCTACTGGGGTCAGCGGGGGAGCTGGCCCCAGGGAGGGGCCGCTTGCCCCTCCCTTTCTTCCCTC
>NW_005187623.1:846130-848386 GCF_000239375.1 Pundamilia nyererei | reverse complement strand
TTTTTCTGCTCATTCTGTTGGTTTTTGTCTTTTGCCCTTCTCCCCCGTCCCTCTTCTGAGCTGTTTCTCTTTCCCTCTTTCTTTCTCCCCTTCTTTCCCCCAGTCAAGTCTGTCCCGTATTCAGTAAGTGAAAATAAAATTGGTTTAAATTGACCAATGTTTGAAGTTGAGGTTACCCAAAAATTGAGTCGAAAGTCAGAACCCATCACATGGGTTATATTACCATTAACGTTTGGGTTAAGATTTGTACTTATTATAAAATTCAGAAAACTAGATTCAAAACAGATTTTATCAAAAAAGCTTTTTATTGCCATATGATACATAGAACATAGATGGCAAATTCATAAAACATATATCAATTAAAGTAAAATGCAAGTAACAAAAAATATATAATTCATTGTATTATATCCATTACTTCAAATCAGTCTTTGGTTACAGCACATGTACATGTTAATACACATAAAGACGTGCTATGTAAAGCCAGCTCTGGTTTTAGAACAAATTACATGTAAAAACTCTTAACTTTAAAAAACTGATGAGTTGATGATTATCTCAATACTTAACAGACATCGACACTTTGGAAAAGTGGCAAGAGGGAATCTCCCTCTCAGATCATTTCATGCACCTTTATGAGCAACATTTTACGTTTCCATCATAGCTAAATGAGCCCTCATTCATTTGACCATATTTGATTCATGCCCTGGGATTCATCTATTCTTGGGATAGATGACAGTGAGAAGGCATTCCCGAACCTGTGCGCATGACTTTGGGTAACTTGCATCAAAAACAAAAAATGCTTTGAAGCACCCATCAACAGACCTTCGATTGCTGCAAAAAGCAGAAACAAATCTATCTTCTAGTACCAGGCAAGATGAACATTTTCTTAAGGTTCCTTTGGTGCTGAATTCTTCTTCCTGATAGAATGAAGCCTTTTCCTGACATTGTGTAGACCTATGCTGGCCTATGAGTTCTGCAAGGGCTGAAACACACATCCTGTAATTTTTAAACAAAACAAAAGAAAAACACTGATATTGTTATCAACGCAGAGATCACTTAGGTTAAATTAAATAATTGAATTAAATTAAACAGTTTAGGTAGACTGTGTTCCTTTTTCTTTTTTTTCTTTTTTTTTTTTACCTTTTTCCTACAAATGCCACACCCAATCTCATACTTTCTTTGTTCTGTATACAGTGATCTCTAAATAGCAAATACCCCAAGCAAATTTTGACCTAACAGAGTTAGTCAAGCTATGGAGTGAACTGAAGAACTCTGTACATTACCAACCCAACTCCTGAGTCATGATTTCAGAACCAATATTTGGTCACAATAACCCAACCTACTAACCCACGGCTTTTACCCAGCAGTTGAGTTATGAAAATAACCCAGCATTTTTAAGAGTGTATGTTACCTAGCCACGAGCTAACATAGTTAGCTGGCGTTAGCTGAGGTTAGTTCATAAACTGCAGACTGTTAGGCCATTTCCAAATACTCAAGTACGCGAGTCCATACTCACGTTTTATTTAGTCTGGGCCTCGTAAGTTCACACAGAAGACCAGACTTCCCAAGAATGCAGCGAGATCATTCTACAATTAGAATGGCAGTCTCCTATTGACATCAGAGCTCCAGAGTTTTTACTGCCATCCCCTCTTAATTTAACTGTGATTAATATTTGCAGTGGAAATTACACATGACATAAAAAAATTTTTTACATGATGTAGTAGATTTCTTTAAGAAAAGAAAGATAATTTAAGCTGATTGGAACAAATTTGAATTGAACAAATATTTAAAATATAATCTGATCATTTTTGGAGCAGCCTTTGGGATCTCTGCATATTAACACGCTGTTTTTAGACTTGATGGATAGCATTAACAACCTGCTAACTGCAAATAATCGTGCATGTTCTGCATGATTATTAACAGACAAAAAGAAAACAGGTGATACAGAAATAGTTTTGTGTACGAGAAAACTATTTTACCTAATGTGCACCCTACTGTTACTCATTTTATATTAAGATTTAAAAATCTAGTTGGTATTGGTATGACGCGTAGCCTTCAGTAACATAATAAATCACACAGCAATAGAGCATTTATCTAGATGTAAAAAGCATGACAAAATATTAAGTAATCCAAAGTATTCTAAATAAGTTACTCTCAGAATCAGAATCAGAATCAGAATCGTGTTTATTGGCCAAGTATATGTGCAGACACATACAGGGAATTTGGTTCCGGTAGATGGTGGCTCTCAAGCACAGCAAT
>NW_005187623.1:827762-831945 GCF_000239375.1 Pundamilia nyererei | reverse complement strand
AACTTTCCGGGTTTGTGAAAAATGGATAAGAACTATAGTGAGATGACTGCCTGATGTTAAGCAGTTGATCTCTGGAGAAAGTGATGTGGTCTGAGTGACCAAAAGCGCAGAAAATAAACAAAAACAAGAAAAGTGCGAGAGAGCGCAGTACCGAGGCTGCCATCCGCGGCGCCATCTTCATTTACTCTCATTGAGTAACTTAATGGAATACACTACAAAATACATTTTGGGTAATGTATTCTGTATACTGTAGTGGAATACATTTTAAAAGTAACCTTCCCAACACTGGTTATTATCTCCTACCAGTATAACTCAGCTACACAGGTAACTCCATGTATGAAGCATATTTAACAGGACAGTCTACAGTACTCACCGTTAGAGAAGTGCAGTTCAGTGTTTCTGTGAGAGCAGCTGATAAAATGTGAAAATGACGGGTTTGCTGTTTGATGATAGTTGGATCCCAGGGATGGAAGTTTGACACTTGGTCGAGCTTCTGAAACGCAGATGTTTCGAAACATGTGGTCACATGACTACTAAAAAAAACACCTTACTCCAGTTTGGACAGGTTCCGTACCTGCTGCTTCTATATCACGAGGCGCCAGGGTTTACATTTTTATAAACCAGAGTGATTTATATTTACTGATGTTTTTGAACTATTACCTGAAGCATCTGGAAAAGAAAACAACACCCTTTCTCATTATTATCGTTGCTCTGGATTGTGAAGAACAATTCAATCACTTTAGCACAAAAATGAAAAGTGTAATCACATAAATCCATCCATTCATCCATCCATTCGCTTCTGCTTATCCTTTTCACGCTTGCAGGGGGCACTGGAGCTGATAGACAGACAAGCAGACAGACAGACAGACAGACAGACAGACAGACAGATAGACAGATAGATAGATAGATAGATAGATAGATAGATAGATAGATAGATAGATAGATAGATAGATAGATAGATAGATAGATAGATAGATAGATAGAAAGAATTTTATTTCAAACATACAAATCTAACTGAAATAACAAGAGAAAAATCTTTTAAAAAACCCATCAGGTTTTCATGAATATCTCTGTCTACACAATGTGTGTGCTTGAAAAGGAGTAGGATGAAGTTTACACTTTTTCTGTTCCTACCCCCTTATTTCAAATTTCATTAATTACAAATCAATATTCAGAAGTTGACATTACGTGATCCATACATGTTTAACTATATACAAGTCTACACTCATATACAACACATACACATATAAAACAATTTCAGCACGTAAACCAAAACAATAACAAACTATATTTTTACATAAACTAAGCAACCTCCCAGCTGTCTTAGGGTGAGAGGTAGGGTACACCCTGGACAGGTCACCAGTCTGTCGCAGGGCTAACACATAGACACAGACAAACATTCAGACTCACATTTACCCCCGCATTCACACCTATGGGCAGTTTAGTGTTTCCAATTAACCTAACCCTAACTGTCTTTGGACTGTGGGAGGAAGCCACAGAGTACCCAGAGAGAACCCATGCAAAGTCCACACAGAAAGCCTCTGATGGTGGAATTGAACTCAGGATCTTCTCACTGTAAACCAACAGAACTAAACACAGTGCAGCCTCACATAAATATTATGTAGATATTTAAATAATATGTAAATATCTTATTGGTATCATTTCTGACATATAAATGAGAGAATGAGAGATTCTGCAGGGTGAGTTCCATTTACTCATATTAGGAGACAGAGAAAGCGATCCATGGCCATAAAGATTATTCTTTATGGCCATAAAGACTATTCTTTATGGCCATGGGTCTAGCCTTGTGTTGTGGGTCAGATTGACCCAGAACAGAAGAGATGTCACATGTCATTTGCATCACTGCAGAAAACGAAACAAATCAAAATTATAAAAGAAAATTGTAAAATAATCAATGCCAGTGTTTCTGATACCTTTGGATGAGTAAACTTGCCCTGGGTCAAATTGACCCAGGAACATAATTGGTGTTCCTGGAAACCAAAATAACAGGAGGGTTAAGTCTGACATCATCAGCTGTTTCCGTGTCCAAACCCCGCTTCTGGTCAAGAAGTCAAACAAACACTGCGGCGTCACTGAGCGTTACAAACTGTCTTAATTATTCCATTTGTAATAAAATGATCAGTGTGTCTGACCTACCACATGTAACAATAAAGTTTAACATGCAGACATCCATGAAAACAGGATTTATGAAGTTCAACGGAGTTTGAAGCTAGAATTAGCTTGCTAGTTTCATCTAAAGATGACATACCTTGTTCTGACTGTAGATGGCAGGGCATGATGCCACTTTTCTATGTCCAACACTGATATCATAAATTTGGATATCTGCCAATATGAATCTGATATAGTGTATTTTATAATCAATAAAACAGTTTTTTAATGGCTTGCTGCATTTTGTAGTTCATACTCGAGTTTTACAGCACAAAACATTATTCTATTATACCTGTATGGAAAGAATAAACTGCAAATACAGATCTTTTTATTTAAACTTTTAGCAGAACTTCAAATCTAAGTATTTACAGTAATATTGAAAAAGTAATTCAAAATGTAATTTCATTCAGATTTGGAAAACTCTTTGGTTCTGACAAAAAAGAAGTGCAATATTAACACAAAATAATTTTTATATTCAACAACTTAAAAAAAATTAAAAACAAGTTGTAGAATGGACCCTTTTATACTTAAAGCTTAACATAAATAGACATCCAGAGTGGAAAGCAGTGCAAATAAAAGCAAACATGGCTTCATGATACTCATCTTTAATCAAGATGCATGTCAGTGTAAGCTGTTTCTATCACATTTAACCTGAGATTGAATTTTGTGTCATTTCTATAGAAAAAAAAAGTGTTTTCATTTTTTTTTAAACCACAAAACTGTTTAGCCTGCGACACTGTTTTTTGTTTTTTGTTTTTTTCAAAGTAAAACTTGTACGGTGAGACTTAGCAATGACAACCCACAGACGTCCGAGTTCCATTTATCGGTTCTTAAGTTTAACGTAGGTATGCTTTACAAACATACAGAGATGAACTTACACACTGGCTTTACTTCTCTGGGATAGCTATCTTGGAGATGAAATGCTGGTTTGGCAGCATGTAGCGAGGCTCCAAATGCTTTCAGTGTGAAGTAACTCCAGACCGCCGAGTCTTGCAGACAACAGCCGCTCTATCACATGATGTATACTGGTCCGATGTGCTAAGGTCACTACCTGAGTTACGCCATGTGGCAAGTTTTGTGAGGTGCTTTTGTGATATTTAATGGATCGGATTACATTTTTAATTCTCCCTGATATCTGATCCAGTAATTTAGGTCAGAATCGGACTGATACCGATACTGTATATCGGATTGTTCCATCCCTAGTGACTGAGGAATTTCTGAAAAATGAAAACGTACAGCTCTGCTGTCACTTCTGACATAAATGAAGACAGAAAGCAGTAATGACATTTGTATAGTTACTAAAGTTGGACTAGCTTTTATATAATGATGCGCTACGTGTTGGCTAGCTACACAGCTATGGTTAGCATAATATAAACACAGTGAAGCTGGGTGATTAACGCTAACTTTTTCCACTTAATAAAAGTTGACGTGAGGGACAAACTTCAGTCAGGAGATCAACTGAGATAATCCATCCACAATACCAGGTTAGTCATTAATATACAGCTGCATGGTTTTTATTACTAAGAAAATCCTAAATCTCAGTTTCATGTGCCCACTCAAATCTTTATTAGCCTCAAAGTGATTCTTTTCTGACCCAATCAAACATTAACTGAGAGAGGCCGACAGTAAACATCATGCCAGTGTTACAGGATACAAAATTCACAGCAGTGGCAAGTTCAGGAAAGTTTCTCCATGGTTCAGAGGTTGTTCAGCAGAGGAAGAATAAAAGTGTAGGGTGCAGATTAACATACATGAAATGGACTGTTGTAACTGGTGTTAGATTATTCTGTTATTATATGTTACCTTATATATGTAATCAAAGTAGTTGAGTTAGAATACTGCTGTAGATCATATTATACCCTTTAATATAGAGCGTGTGATCTGTATGTAGTTTAGTTCTCATTATACTTTTGAGTTAAAAGAACATATTCACTTATTAGTTTAGTAGATAAGTGTGCATCATTCTGTATCCTTGATCTGCTGTGAATGTATTACATGCTCAATTGTTGAATCA
>NW_005187623.1:806984-814488 GCF_000239375.1 Pundamilia nyererei | reverse complement strand
GAGACGGAGAGCACTAAACCTAAGGCCCGTTTCACTACACGCGGGAAAATTCCCAGACTGCGTCAGCTGACAGAGCTCAGCTGTGACGAGACGCCCGCCAAGCCCGAAGGAAAAGTAAGGCCGAGCAAAAGAATGCTGACCTTGATAACTCTGCATTTACACTGTGCAGGACAGTGATGGACCAACACGATGATCGGGCAGCAAAAAGGGCGTGACCGGGACAGGAGGAGTAACTGAGGTCAGAAGGCACCTCAGAATGGAGAAAAAACACAGGAGAAGATGCAGGTTTCACCTGCGGTGAGCACGGACACTGGAGAAAGGACTGCCCCAATTGGGGCCAGAACCAGGACGGACAGAATTTTGAGCAGCAGCAGCAGCAATGGTCGCAAACGAACTGAAAAGGAGGGGGGCAGGACCCCAGGACATGCTTCAGGCCGTGGTTTACCCAGAACACCAGAACAGGAAGGTGATGAACACACACACACACACACATTGGAATGCTGATTCACTGAGAAGTGATGCACACACATACACATGCACACGCTTGTGCAATGAAGAGTGATACACACATACACACACACACACACACACGCACGCTGATGCAATGAAGAATGCTTTGCTTATGCTGATATGCAAAATGCTGCACACAAACATCCTAATGCATAATTTTTATGAGGAGCCATTGATGACCATTGATTACGTAGAATGTGATATGTCACTCAGAGAGCATTTATACACCGAGTATTGTCCTTCCTTCAGCCCAAAGATTCAAAGAATTGGGAGATTTCAACAACTTGGTGCCATGTGACCCGGATCTTTGGTGTGCTGAGGAGGTGCAGATTTGGCTTTTTGGTGAGATCGTGAGGCAAGGTGAACAGAGGACCGGTCCAAATATAAAAAGGTAAGCACAGCCTGTTGTATTATAAATACCAAATGTGCATATTGGGCTTTCAGAATTAACCCATCAAAATATAATCAATGTTACCTTTTTATGAAGAAGGAAGACAAGTCTACTACTTTTTTCACTTACATATATATTTGTTAAATTAATTAAAAATAAAGCTCAATGCTGTGCCACCTTCAAGCTTTGATTGACAGTGTGTAAAACAAAT
Organism: Pundamilia nyererei; assembly: GCF_000239375.1. Classification (NCBI taxonomy): domain Eukaryota; kingdom Metazoa; phylum Chordata; class Actinopteri; order Cichliformes; family Cichlidae; genus Pundamilia; species Pundamilia nyererei. The sequence goes on along the minus strand of NW_005187623.1, from coordinate 813,376 downwards.
GTGATGACACAGCCCTACAAAACTTAATAATCAACTAAATTCTTAGGGCTGTGAGTAAAAACAGAGATGGCTGAGCCCAAAACAGCTGGAAACCTGCGTGGTTATTATAATAAACACATCAGTCTTTCCTCTGTATGTTTTATTTCATAAATTGATTTATTGTGAGCAACATGCACACATAAAACAATGTCAGCATGTAAACCAAAACAACAAGACAAATCTTGACAGAGGAAGAATTTTTTCCTGAGGCTGATCACTACAGTCAAAGCTTGTTGTTTTTAACAGTCTCAATACTTTTTTTTCCTTGTTTTTGTGAAGATCTCTCCAAAACATGTGATGATCACAGTGATTGACAGTCTGGTATAATAAATAGCTTTGTTTGGAGTTGTGCAGATTGTTTCAATGCCTAGACCACAGCACAAATGCTAAAAATGTTTCAGTGTTTCATGAAGCCTCGCTTTGACCATGATTACTCTGTGAATGAATGCAATGTGTCCAAATTGTAGAATAATTCCACCATGTCAAGAGGTGGAATATCAGTTCCAAATACACATGACAAATGGTAAGTCATGTTTGTTTCAATGTTACAGTATAGTTGTATAACAAATACACCCGATAGTCTGTATATTTTACCACAATATTCAACTGCAAAATGTTATTAAATTGTAATAATATGAAATGAAGTATTTAAGTATTGTTATTATTATTGTATCATGGAGTGTCTGGTGATTCCTACCGCTAAGAATTATTAGCCCAGATTTAAATGAGATCATAATTCAGGCTAACTAAGTTCTTCACATTACATAATCAAATGATTCCCACAAACATGAAGCAACTGTCCATTAAAGTCAGCATGTTTTACATCATATTCATGAGAATCATAGGTGTTTTTAATGATGTTGGGGGTTTTCTGCTAAGGAAACATTCTTTCATGGATGTTTCCATCACCAAACTAGTAAAACTAGTACCTGCATGCAGGATACTTTCACTTTCACACCTGATTTTTGTGACGCATCAACAGGAACAACATGTTATTTAACAGAGCTGTATAAAGGCTAAGAGGCACCAGGAGTTTTAAGTTATACTTTGATTCAGTTTATTCATCAAATTTACTTTATGTAAACTATCAGACTGCTACCTGTTCTGTAGGTCCGCATGTCTGCTGATCAGAAGGACCGTGAGGTCTCAGACAGACTCAGACCTGATCTTCTGGATGAGACTGTGTGATCCTGTTACAGTGGTTTAGGTCGTTACACCTGAACATTTCCAGCACACTGTGAACAGACTTCACTGAATACCTGGCATATAATGACTCTGGTATAGATAATGTGTGTGGATTAATTTTCATTTTTTGCTTCTTATTATGCAGCTTTTACATGAGTATTCCTGCTCTAAAAGAACAGGCCTTGAACAGAGTTAATTAACTGGCTACTGAGCACAGACCAAGGGGCCAAAGAGTCTGTGGGCCTCTGTAATAGTCTCACTCACACCTGAACAATGAGGCTGTACAACATCGTCATGTAACTTCTGCCCTGTGCCTAAAGTGCTCGTGTCAGTGTGGAAATAACTTCTCTTGTTATCAAAATTGTGATCCACGCATTACAGAGCAGAAACAAACAGTAAAGTTCCTAAGGACAAACTGTTAAAGGAGGAAACAAAGCAAACTTACAGTTTCTTCAAACAGACACACAAACAACAAGCTCCACTCCACAGCTGAGGTTGTCACAACGTGATCCTGTCTCATCCTCTTTTATTCTAGCTCTAAATGCTGTTTGGGTGTGTCTTTCTTTGTCTGTCCATAAGAATGCATTGAGAGCATTGTTGATCAAGTACCTCATGAGACCAGACATCAAACAGCAGGAAGGGAAAGAAAAAAGAAAGAAAGGAAAAGTACAGCACAGGTAGAAGTAACACTGCACACTGTGAAAAATAAATAAAGTTCAATATTATTTATTGTTCTTATCCCAGATCATTAAGGAGACTCGACTCCAAATATAAGACTCAAAAACCCAAATGATAACTTAAATCAAACAAATAATAAATTGACTCAACTTCTCATGTGTAGAATGAAAAGAAGGAATTCACCAGGTTTCAAACAGTTGATGAATTTATTGCACAGTTACATTCAGGGACCTTCTGGCCTCCTGAGACCTGTCTCTAAGGGCAAAAATGTTAATCAACCTAAATATCTGAACTTGCTAAGCTTTTTTTTTTTTTAATGAAGTTGTTAGGTTTAAATTTATGAACTTATTTAGATGAAGTTCATAATTATTCTATAAATGTTACCCCAAATGTTTTGATGCATGCTCAATCATCCAGGTAAGTAGATCCCAAGAGGTTGATTCTGTTCATCTGGACGTAGCATTTTATCACTTATCCAAGGGACTTCTTCAGTCGAAGACTGATGAACAGGATCAACCTTTTGGGAGTTACCCTAAATAAATAATAACTACACCTTTTGATAGTCGGTGGGTCCTGAATGATTTCCATGACAAACATTAAAAACATAAATCTGTCCATGTAAACATAAACTGATTGAAGTTCTACCAGTTTGCCAGAATAAAATGTTCTTTTGACCTCTGACTTGTTTTTTCATCTGCTCACTGATACTGAGAACGTTTCTGTTTGTCTGTGTTTGATGAGCTCTGGCTTCTGTAAATATGTATACTGTATGTATGAAGAGGCCACACACCATGTGTGTGCAGGCCACACCATCATGTATTCGACCCAAAAAGTTTGATTGCTCAGACTTACATGCTCATGTTCACAAAAGTTCACATGCTGATGTGGACTGTTGGTGCCGTTAATTAAGAAAAGGAATGTATTACCTATTTCTTGTTACTTATTAGTAATGCAGTATGTTATGTAATTTTTTTTTTTACTCTACCTGTTAGATTATCTTCATAGACCTCAGGGCCTGATGTCTACAAACCAACTGTACTTCAACATGTTTAGATCTGTGCTCACAAGCAGAGATGATAGAATCGTTTCAGTGGTGGCTCCTAAGCTTTAACCTCACATTTCACATAAGAGCTGTCTAATCTGTCAGTAATATAAAAACTCTAAAAAACTTGCTTGTTCTCACTGGTGTTCAGCTCTAGCAGGATATCATTGCGATTTTTTGCGTAAACAGTCATTTTTTACTTCCATTAGTGTTTGATTATTAGTTTTGTAATTTTATTCAATATTTTAGTGTGTATTTATTAGAGTTGGAACTCTTGAGACCAAGACCACTTTTACGTGTTCTTGGTCTTGTCTTGGTCTCGATGGACTTTGGTCTTGATCTTGTCTTGGTCCCGGATCCTTCGGTCTTGTCTTGGTCTCGCTGTCTCGGTCTTGCTGTTTCAGATCGATATAGCGGTCGGGAGACTTGGAGTCAACAGTATCCATGACACACAACGTAACGTTCGATAATGTGTCATGCGCAAAAGCTTCAGCTCTAAGAGCCGTGCTTAGAAAGTGCTTGGTAGTGAATCAGAAGAGTCGACTCCTATTGAGCAAGAGCCGGCTCCTCACTTAATTTCCTTTTGCTGCTCAGCTCTCACACAGTGGCTCAGCTATGCTCCAATCCCTCCATATTGTGGCCAATCACATGCGAGGATATAGGATAATATCATTATGTGAAAAACAGAGAGGGTGAGAGACGCGACAGTGAAGTGGAGCGTGCGTCTGTTTTTCACTCAGATATGCTGTGACATTCAAAAACAAACAAACTAACCTCTTACACTCACTTCTGAATCCATTTTTTTAAGCTTCAGCATTTAACAAAATTAAAAGTTTGGCATAATCCATCCATCCTCAGTTTATTATAGTATAGTTTGTCCTTTGTCCGAAAGCCATTTGAATTCTCCTCCCTCTTTGTAAACCAACTTCCTTCCAAAGTAAACTTAATACAAGCTGTGACATTGTGAAACAATCGTATACGCAGAAGCCTTGTTTTAACAAAGACGTGTTTTATTGGCAGAAAAAGAAAAAAACCAAAAAAACCAAAAAAAAAACCCCAACTTCCTTCTGATTGTAGAACCAAAGTCAAAGGAGCAAACAGAATCTGCTGCTTGAGGGCACCACCTCCTCCACCTGCTGCTGTGGAGATTCAGAAAAATAAATCTGAACATAGAAAGATTTTTCGCTTTTGTTATTGGGAATCCCTTTTTGTTTTGTTTTTGATTATATTACTACACTTCAGAGCAGAAATATTAGGAAAACAGATTTCAGCAGGATGTCTCTGCTTGGGAAATTCCAGTCATTCCTCTGAACCTGATTAGTGCTTGAGTGTAGAAATGCTCTTTCAATGGATGTTACATTTACTCACACGTGGGAAGTAACTAAGTACAAATACTTTTTGCTTTTACTTCCTACATTTTTAAACAAATATCTGTACTTTCTACTTCTTATATTTTCACTTTTGGTTTAACACAGTTAAGGTTATGGTTCTCCAAACATCGAGCCAATTTGAGAGTACCAGGAACACATGAAAGGCAGTCCTGTTCACTTATTATTTAGCAGAGAATGTGCCATAAAAAGAGATCACGGGCACCAAACCCAGGGATTAAAAGTGGGACAGGGTTTTTTTTGCACAACTGTATGTGTGAAGTTTCTCACACAGTGTGTTGCTAGCCAATGGTCCAGCTGCTATACTTCACAGGGAGAGAAAAGAAAGCTAACTTCACTCAGAGATGGAGAAAGGTAACAAAGATAGGAAAGGAAGAAGAGAGGTTAGAGTCAAAGGTAAGGACTGCTCATGTAAAGCTAACATGGAAGTCTTCATGTTTTTAAATCAGATATTGGGTTTGTACATGTGACATTATGGTGATCGTGGCTCAAGAGTTGGGAGTTCGCCTTGTAATTAGAAGGTTGCCGGTTCGAGCCCCAGCTTGGGCAGTCTCAATCGTTGTGTCCTTGGGCAAGACGCTTCACCCGTTGCCTACTGGTGGTGGTCAGAGGGCTTGGTGGCGCCAGTGTCCGGCAGCCTTGCCTCTGTCAGTGCGCCCCAGGGTAGCTGTGGCTACAATGTAGCTTGCTATCACCAGTGTGTGAATGGGTGGATGACTGAACGTGTAAAGCGCTTTGGGGTCCTTAGGGACTAGTAAAGCGCTATACAAATACAGGCCATTTACCATTATGTTTTTTTCATATTGTGAAGCGTGTTGCAAAACAAACAGAGGTAGACTAACTGTGCAGGATAAACAGGTTAGTTTGTACTAACTAGTTTCGCTTTGCTGTGTTTGACACGCGCAGTTATTGTCTCAAGTATTTTTATAGTATTTTTTATTATGTTGGGTGTTGTCACTCAAGAAACGTTCTTCCGCAGAACTTCCCATCAGCAAACTAGAAAAACTACTGCATTCAAGGTTCAAGGTTCTTTATTTGTCACATGCATAGTTATACAAGTATAACACACAGTGAAATGTAACCTGACACGCTCCTCGACATGTGCAAAAAAAATTGGGGGGGGCATAGTTGCAGCATAGTTTCAGTTTGCACTACTCCTGATCTTTGTGATGCATCAACAGTAACAACATGTTATTTAACAGAGCTAAATAAAGGCTGACAATTCAGGTTTGATTCACACTTTAACTCAGATTATAAAGATTATACCTAAATTATACAGATTATAATTCAGATCAGATTTATTTAATTTAAAGTAAATACATTTTCAGTGCCATCATTTTCTGTGTGACACGAATGAGGACCCACACACACGGTGTTGCACTTTGCTATACGCTTTATTGATTATGAGCTTGACACACTCTGTCTGAGCAGCTTTTCAGCTAACATATTGCTCTCTCTCCTCCTCTGCCATCATCCTGACGTGGATGATGACGTCATTTAAGTAGGTGGCAGCATATGCAGCACCCATTCCATTAGGCACTGAAAAGTGGCAGGGCCTCTGAGCAAGCCAAATGAAAGTGTGACAAATTGGTACAAACTACGGAGTGGAGAAGGTTGTTTTTTCCTTGAACTCCGCAGACAAGGTAATTTGCCGGTAACCCTTGGTTCAATCCAGTGTTGTGTAAAAGCGACCAGGGTCGAACCAGTCCAGGAGCTTTTCAAGCATCAAACCGTGACACTTTGATCCCTTAATTATCATCTGTAGGCAGAGAAATATTTCACTGAACAGACCCTCACATTATGTATTCACTCAGTGCCTGCATCAATGTGGAACTAAATTCTCCTTGTTATCAGCCAAATATCCTTGGGTAAGATACCAACCTGTAGTTGCTCTCTGATCCATCTATTAGAGTATGAATGTATGCTACTGTTAGCTAGACCACTTATGTAGAAAAAGAATGGTTGAATGAGGCAAGTTGTATAAAGCGCTTTGAATGCTGAAGCAGGACCAGTGAAAGGGACTGTGTGTGTGTGTGTGTGTGTGTGTGTGTGTGTGTGTG